>NC_053022.1:524744866-524856098 GCF_003073215.2 Triticum urartu | reverse complement strand
GGAATTTTATTTCATAATTTTTGGAGCTAGGGAAGTATGGATGTTGCAGCATTCTTTACAGACTATCTTGTTTAGGCAGATTGCTGTTATGTTTGCATTGTTTGCATATGTTTGCTTCTTTAATGATTCTATTTGAGGATAGGACTATTAAATATGCATAGGCATTTAGTATGCAATGTTTAATAATAATTTTAGTGATTTGCTACAGTAGAGTATGATAAGGTTTTTGCAATGGTTTATGCTAACTTATCTCACGAGTCCTTGTTGAGTTTTGTGTGGATGAAGCTTTTGAGATTTAGGGAGACCGTGATATGAGAGGAATTAAGGAGACACAAAAGCTCAAGCTTGGGGATGCCCAAGGCACCCCAATATAATATTTCAAAAAGTCTCAAGCGTCTAAGCTTGGGGATGCCCCGGTTGGCATCCCACCTTTCTTCTTCAACAACTATCGGTTAGTTTCGGTTGATCCTAAGTTTTTGCTTCTTCACATGATGTTTGCTATTCTTAGATGTCATTTTCTTTTGCTTTGCTTGCTGTTTGAATAAAATACCAAGATCTGAAATTATTAAATGTTAGAGAGTCTTCACATAGTTGCATAATTATTCAACTACTCATTGATCTTCACTTATATCCTTCGGAGTAGTTTGTCATTTGCTCTAGTGCTTCACTTATATTATTTTGAGAGTCTTAAATAGCATGGTAATTTGCTTAAAATCCTAATATGCTAGGTATTCAAGAATAATAAAATTCTCTTATGAGTGTGTTGAATACTAAGAGAAGTTTGATACTTGATGATTGTTTTGAGATATGGAGATGGTGATATTAGAGTCATGCTAGTTGAGTAGTTGTGAATTTGAGAGATACTTGTGTTGAAGTTTGTGATTCCCGTAGCATGCACGTATGGTGAACCGTTATGTGATGAAGTCGGAGCATGATCTATTTATTGATTGTCTTCCTTATGAGTGGCGGTCGGGGACGAGCGATGGTCTTTTTCTACCAATCTATCCCCCTAGGAGCATGCACGTAATACTTTGCTTTGATAACTTCTAGATTTTTGCAATAAGTATATGAGTTCTTTATGACTAATGTTGAGTCCATGGATTATATGCACTCTCACCTTTCCACCTTTGCTAGCCTCTCTAATACCGCACACCTTTCGCCGGTATCATACACCTACCATATACCTTCCTCAAAACAGCCACCATACCTACCTATTATGGCATTTCCATAGCCATTCCGAGATATATTGCCATGCAACTTTCCACCATCTAGTTCATTATGACACACTCCATCATTGTCATATTGCTTAGCATGATCATGTAGTTGACATTGTATTTGTGGCAAAGCCACCGTTCATAATTCTTTCATACTTGTCACTCTTGATTCATTGCATATCCCGGTACACCGCTGGAGGCATTCATATAGAGTCATCTTTGTTCTAGTATCGAGTTGTATCATCGAGTTGTAAATAAATAAAAGTGTGATGATCATCATTCAATAGAGCATTGTCCCAAATAAAAAAGGAAGGCCAAAAAAAGGAAGGCCAAATAAAAAAATTAAAAAATTAAAAGGGGCAATGCTACTATCCTTTTTCCACACTTGTGCTTCAAAGTAGCACCATGATATAGCGAGTCTCATATATTGTGCTTCAAAGTAGCACCATGTTCTTCATATAGAGAGTCTCATATGTTGTCACTTTCATATACTAGTGGGAATATTACATTATAGAACTTGGCTTGTATATACCAATGATGGGCTTCCTCAAAATTGCCCTAGGTCTTCGTGAGCAAGCAAGTTGGATGCACACCCACTAGTTTCTTTTGTTGAGCTTTCATACATTTATAGCTCTAGTGCATCCGTTGCATGGCAATCCCTACTCACTCACATTGATATCTATTGATGGGCATCTCCATAGCCCGTTGATACGCCTAGTTGATGTGAGACTATCTTCTCCCTTTTTGTCCTCTCCACAACCACCATTCTATTCCACCTATAGTGATATGTCCATGGTTCACGCTCATGTATTGCGTGAAGATTGAAAAAGTTTGAGAACATCAAAAGTATGAAACAATTGCTTGACTTGTCATCGGGGTTGTGCATGATTTAAATATTTTGTGTGGTGAAAATGGAGCATAGCCAGACTATATGATTTTGTAGGGATAGCTTTCTTTGGCCATGTTATTTTGAGAAAACATAATTACTTAGTTGGTATGCTTGAAGTATTATTGTTTTTATGTCAATATTAAAATTTTATCTTGAATCTTTCGGATCTGAATATTCATATCACAAGTAAGAAGAATTACATTGAAATTATGCCAACTAGCATTCCACATCAAAAATTATTTTTTTATCACTTACCTACTCGAAGACGAGCTGGAATTAAGCTTGGAGATGCTTGATACGTCTCCAACGTATCTATAATTTTTTATTGCTCCATGCTATATTATCTACTGTTTTGGGCAATATTGGGTTTTATTATCCACTTTTATATTACTTTTGGGATTAACCTATTAACTGGAGGCCCAGCCCAGAATTGTTGTTTTATGCCTATTTCAGTGTTTTGAAGAAAAGGAATATCAGACGGAGTCGAAACGGAACGAAATCAACTGGAGAAGTTATTTTTGGAAGGAAGCACACCTGATGGACTTGGACCCCACGTCAAGGAAGAAACGAGGTGCTCACGAGGGTGGGGGGCGCCCCCCCTAGGGCGCGCCCCCCTATCTCGTGGGGCCCTCGTGGCTCCCCTGACGTACCTCCTGCACCCATATATACCTACGTGACCTAAAACTTCCGGAACGCAAGATAGATCGGGAGTTCCGCCGCTAGAAGCCTCCGTAGCCACCAAAAGTCAATCGGGACCCTGTTCCGGCACCCTGCCAGAGGGGGGATCCCTCACCGATGGCCATCTTCATCATCCCGGCGCTCTCCATGACGAGGAGGGAGTAGTTATCCCTCGGGGCTGAGGGTATGTACCAGTAGCTATGTGTTTGATCTCTCTCTCTCTCTCGTGTTCTTGAGATGATACGATCTTGATGTATCGCGAGCTTTGCTATTATAGTTGGATCTTATGTTTCTCCTCCCCCTCTTCTCTCTTGTAATGAATTGAGTTTCCCCTTTGAAGTAATCTTATCGGATTGAGTCTTTAAAGATTTGAGAACACTTGATGTATGTCTTGCCGTGGATATCTGTGGTGACAATGGGATACCACGTGCCACTTGATGTATGTTAAGGTGATCAACTTGCGGGTTTCGTGACATTGGGAACCTATGCATAGGGGTTGGCACACGTTTTCGTCGTGATTCTCCGTTAGAACTATGGGGCAATCTTTGAGGTCCTTTGTGCTGGTTGAATAGATGAATCTGAGATTGTGTGATGCATATCGTATAATCATACCCACGGATACTTGAGGTGACATTGGAGTATCTAGGTGACATTAGGGTTTTGGTTGATTTGTGTCTTAAGGTGTTATTCTAGTACGAACTCTAGGGCTGTTTGTGACACTTATAGGAATAGCCCAACGGATTGATTGGAAAGAATAACTTTGAGGTGGTTTTGTACCCTACCATAATCTCTTCGTTCGTTCTCCGCTATTAATGACTTTGGAGTGACTCTTTGTTGCATGTTTAGGGATAGTTATGTGATCCAATTATGTTAGTATTGTTGAGGGAACTTACACTAGCGAAAGTATGAACCCTAGGCCTTGTTTCCTAGCATTGCAATACCGTTTACGCTCACTTTTATCACTTGCTACCTTGCTGTTTTTATAATTTCAGGTTACAAATACTATTATCTACTATCCATATACCACTTGTTTCACCATCTCTTCGCCGAACTAGTGCACCTATACAATTTACCATTGTATTGGGTGTGTTGGGGACACAAGAGACTCTTTGTTATTTGGTTGCAGGGTTGCTTGAGAGAGACCATCTTCATCCTACGCCTCCTACGGATTGATAAACCTTAGGTCATCCACTTGAGGGAAATTTGCTACTGTTCTACAAACCTCTGCACTTGGAGGCCCAACAACGTCCACAAGAAGAAGGTTGTGTAGTAGACATCAGGGGGCGCGCCCACCACCCTCGTGGCCAGGTGGCAGCTCCTCCCGCGGTAATTTTTGCACAGTAAATCCTCAAATATTCCCGAAAAAATCATATTAATTTGGCATGGCATTCTGAGAACTTTTATTTTCGGGATATTTTTATATTGCACAGATAAGTCAGGAAACAGACAGAAAAATACTATTTTTACTTTATTTCTACTAATTAATAGAAAGTATAGAGAGGGTACAGAAGTTTGTGCTTCTAGTTTCATCCATCTCATGCTCATCAAAAAGAATCCACTAACAAGGTTGATCAAGTCTTGTTAACAAACTCATTCCGATAATCATGAAACCTGAGAAATTTCGAATAATACTAAGTTACCTCAACGGGGATATGCACATTCCCTATAATAAGTATATCATATTTCTTTTTGACAGTAGGAAGAGGAAATTCAAAACCTCCAATTATAATCGATGGAATTTTTCCAATGGAGTTGATACTATGAACTTGAGGTTGTTTCCTCGGAAAGTGTACCGTATGCTCATTACCATCAACATGAAAAGTGACATTGCCTTTGTTGCAATCAATAACAGCCCCTGCAATATTAAGAAAAGGTCTTTCAAGAATAATAGACATACTATCATCCTCGGGAATATCAAGAATAACAAAGTCCATTAAAATAGTAACGTTTGCAACCACAACAGGCACATCC
This sequence comes from Triticum urartu, assembly GCF_003073215.2. Taxonomy (NCBI): domain Eukaryota; kingdom Viridiplantae; phylum Streptophyta; class Magnoliopsida; order Poales; family Poaceae; genus Triticum; species Triticum urartu. The sequence goes on along the minus strand of NC_053022.1, from coordinate 524,851,346 downwards.
TCACAGATACCGACAGGTATAGCAGTTGATTTATCAGCCATTTGCAAAGATATTTCAGTAGGTGTCAGCTTATTCAAGTCAAGTCTATGATATAAAGAGAGAGGCATAACACTAACACCGGCTCCAAGATCACATAAAGCAGTTTTAATATAATTTCTTTTAATGGAGCAAGGTATAGTAGGTACTCCGGGATCTCCAAGTTTCTTTGGTATTCCACCCTTAAAAGTATAATTAGCAAGCATGGCGGAAATCTCAGCTTTCGGCATCTTTCTTTTATTAGTAATGATATCCTTCATATATTTAGCATAAGGATTTGTTTTGAGCACATCAGTTAAACGCATACGCAAAAAGATAGGCCTAATCATTTCAGCAAAGCGCTCAAAATCCTCATCATCCTTTTTCTTGGATGGTTTTGGAGGAAAAGGCATGGGTTTCTGAACCCAAGGTTCCCTTTCTTTACCATGTTTCCTAGCAACAAAGTCTCTTTTATCATAACGTTGATTCTTTGATTGTGGGTTATCAAGATCAACAGCAGGTTCAATTTCTACATCATTGTCATTACTAGGTTGAGCATCATCATGAACATCATCATTAATATTTTCATTAGGTTCATGTTCATTACCAGATTGTGTTTCAGCATCAGACATAGAGATATCATTTGGATTATCAGGTGGTTCAGCAATAGGTTCACTAGAACTTTGCACAGTTCTATCATTTTTCTTTTTCTTCTTTTTAGAAGAACTAGGAACATCAATATTATTTCTTTGAGAATCTTGCTCGATTCTCTTAGGGTGGCCTTCAGGATACAAAGGTTCCTGAGTCATTCTACCAGTTCTAGTAGCCACTCTAACAGCATAATCATTTTTCTTACTATTCATTTAATCAAGTACTTCTTTTTGAGCCTTAAGTACTTGTTCTACTTGAGTGGTAACCATAGAAGCATGTTTGCTAACAAGTTTAAGTTCACCTTTAATATTAGCCATATAATCACCCAAGCGTCTAATCATATAAGCATTTTCTTTTAATTGTCTACCAAAATAAGCATTGAAGTCGTCTTGCTTAAACATAAAGTTATCAAACTCATCCAAGCACTGACTAGCAATTTTAGTAGGAGGGACTTTAGCTTTATCATATCTATAGAGAGAATTTACCTTTACTACCTGTGTCGGGATATTGGGATCAGGAGGTTCTTCAGTAAATAAAGAATTGAGATCATATGTTTCTTCAACAGGTTGTATATTAAGACCATGTATTTCTTCAATAGGAGGTAAATTCTTAACATCTTCAGCTTTAATACCTTTTTCTTTCATAGATTTCTTTGCCTCTTGCATATCTTCGGGACTGAGGAATAGAACACCTCTCTTCTTCGGAGTTGGTTTAGGAATAGACTCAGTAATTGGAGCAGGAGTTGGCTCAGGAGGTGCCCAATTATTTTCATTTGTCAACATATTATTCAATAGAATTTTAGCTTCATCCGGTGTTCTTTCCCTGAAAAGAGAACCAGCACAACTATCCAGGTAATCTCTGGAAGCATCGGTTAGTCCATTATAAAAGATATCAAGTATTTTGGGTTTCTTAAGAGGATGATCAGGCAAAGCATTAAGTAACTTGAGAAGCCTCCCCCAAGCTTGTGGGAGACTCTCTTCTTTAATTTGCACGAAGTTGTATATTTCCCTCAAAGCAGCTTGTTTCTTATGAGCAGGGAAATATTTAGCAGAGAAGTAATAAATCATATCCTGGGGACTACGCACACAACCAGGATCAAGAGAATTAAACCATATCTTAGCATCACCCTTTAATGAGAACGGAAATATTTTGAGTATATAGAAGTAATGCGATCTCTCATCATTAGTGAATAGGGCAGCTATATCATTTAACTTAGTAAGATGTGCCACAACAGTTTCAGATTCATAGCCATAAAACGGATTAGATTCCACCAAAGTAATTATATCAGGATCAACAGAGAATTCATAATCCTTATCAGGAACACATATAGGTGAAGTGGCAAAAGCAGGGCCAGGTTTCATTTTATCTCTAAGTGATTCTTTGTTCCATTTAACTAATAACCTCTTAAGCTCATATCTATCTTTGCAAGCTAAAATAGCGGCAGAAGATTCCATATCAAAAAGATAGCCCTCAGGAATAACAGGCATATTTTCATCATCACTTTCATCATCGTATTCAGATTCAATAATTTCTTTTTCTCTAGCCCTAGCAATTTGTTCATCAAGAAATTCATCAAGGGGCACAGTAGTATCGGGCATAGAAGCAGTTTCATCATAAGTATCATGCATAGCAGAAGTGGCATCATCAATAACATGCGACATATCAGAACGAATAGCAGAAGCAGGTGTAGGTGTCGCAAACTTACTCATAACAGAAGGTGAATCAAGTGCAGAGCTAGATGGCAGTTCCTTACCTCCCCTCGTAGTTGAGGGATAAATCTTAGTTTTTGGATCTCCCAAGTTCTGCATAGTGTCCAGCAGATATAAATCCCAAGTGACTCAAAGAATAGAGCTATGCTCCCCGGCAACGGCGCCAGAAATTGGTCTTGATAACCCACAAGTATAGGGGATCACAATAGCTTTCGAGGGTAGAGCATTCAACCCAAATTTATTGATTCGACACAAGGGGAGCCAAAGAATATTCTCAAGTATTAGCAGCTGAGTTGTCAATTCAACCACACCTGGAAACTTAGTATCTGCAGCAAAGTGTTTAGTAGCAAAGTAATATGATAGAGGTGGTAGCGGCAACAAAAGTAAAGACAACAAAAGTAATGTTTTGGGTATTTTGTAGTGATTGTAACAGTAGCAGTGGGAAAGTAAATAAGCGTAAACCAGTATATGGAAAACTCATAGGCACCGGATCAGTGATGGATAATTATGCAGGATGCGGTTCATCATGTAACAGTCATAACATAGGGTGACACAGAACTAGCTCCAATTCATCAATATAATGTAGGCATGTATTCCGTATATAGTCATACGTGCTTATGGAAAAGAACTTGCATGACATCTTTTGTCCTACCCTCTCGTGGCAGCGGGGTCCTATTGAAAACTAAGGGGTATTAAGGCCTCCTTTTAATAGAGAACCAAAACAAAGCATTAGCACATAGTGAATACATGAACTCCTCAAACTATGGTCATCACCGGGAGTGGTCCCGATTATTGTCACTTCGGGGTTGCCGGATCATAACACATAGTAGGTGACTATAGACTTGCAAGATAGGATCAAGAACTCACATATATTCATGAAAACATAATAGGTTCAGATCTGAAATCATGGCACTCGGGCCCTAGTGACAAGCATTAAGCATAGCAAAGTCATAGCAACATCAATCTCAGAACATAATGGATACTAGGGATCAAACCCTAACAAAACTAACTCGATTACATGATAAATCTCATCCAACCCATCACCGTCCAGCAAGCCTATGATGGAATTACTCACGCACGGCGGTGAGCATCATGAAATTGGTGATGGAGGATGGTTGATGATGACGACGGCGACGAATCCCCCTCTCCGGAGCCCCGAACGAACTCCAGATCAGCCCTCCCGAGAGGTTTTAGGGCTTGGCGGCGGCTCCTTATCGTAAAACGCGATGAATTCTTCCCCTTTATTTTTTTTCTCTCCGAAAGCAAATATATAGAGTTGGAGTTGGCGTCGGAGGGCATCCAGGGGGCCCATGAGGTAGGGGGCGCCCCCCACCCTCATGGACAGGGTGTGGGCCCCCTGGTCTTCATCTTTGGCGAGGATTTTTTATTATTTTTTCTAAGATGTTCCGTGGAGTTTCAGGTCATTCCGAGAATATTTGTTTTCTGCACATAAAACAACACCATGGCAATTCTGCTGAAAACAGCGTCAGTCCGGGTTAGTTCCATTCAAATCATACAAGTTAGAGTCCAAAACAAGGGCAGAAGTGTTTGGAAAAGTAGATACGACAGAGACGTATCAGCAGTCCTTCAACGAAATCCAAGGTGACCATCTCCCATGCTTGGTTAGGTACAGGTAACGGCTGCAGTAAGCCCGGGTATTTCACATGCTCTGGTTTTGCCTATTTACACACTGAACACTCCGATATGTAGGCCTTCACCGTCCTCTTGAACTGCGGCCATGCGAAGTGCTGTTTGACACGGCTGTAAGTTGCTTGTATTCCCGAATGCCCTCCCAAGGCACCAGAGTGGAGCTCCTGCAGTATTCTCTGCTGGACTGATGTGTTGTTACCTATCCACACACGCCCTTTATAGTGAATAAGGCCATCCTGCACTTTAAAGGGGCCAACCAGAGTTGTTCCTGCCTTTGCAGAAGATAACATGTTGGTGCATTTTGAGTCCTGGGCATAACCCTGCTTTACCTCATCTAGCCACCGCGGCACACAGACTGAGGTGGCGCATGCAAGTGCATCTGGATGACGTGATAGTGCATCCGTTGCCTAATTCAGAGCTCCTTTACGATACTCAATTCGGTAGTGCAGCCCAAGTAACTTCGTCATCGCCTTTTGTTGCCATGGGATAGTCAGCCGCTGCTCATCCATGCAGGCAAGGCTGCGGTGGTCCGTTCGAATGACAAACCCATTGGTCAACAGATATGGTCGCCATCGTTCAACTGCCATGAGCACTGCCAAACTTTCTTTTTCATAGGTGGAGAGAGATCGCAGTTTTGGCCCCAGGGTCTTGCTTAAGAACGCAATTGAGTGGTGATCCTGCATTGAACTGCACCAATTCCACGGTCCGAAGCATCAGTTTCGACCACAAAGGGTTTTGAAAAGTTGGGCAGTGCAAGAACCGGTGCAATAGTCAGTGTCGTTTTCAGTGCTTGGAAGGACTCTTCATGTTGTGGTGTCCATTGAAAGACCACACCTTTCTTAAGCAACTCCGTTAGAGGTCGACTTATAATGCCAAAGTGCCTCACAAACTTCCGATAATACCCAGCCAAACCAAGGAATTGGCGCACCTCTTTGGCTGATTGTGGGATTGGCCAATATTGCACCTTATCGACGTTAGCTGGGTCTGTTCTCACCCCATCTTCATTGATGACATGCCCCAGGTACCGCAGTTTCTTGTAGGCAAACACACACTTGCTTCGCTTCACTTTCATTTGGTTCTCTTTCAGAGTCTGAAACACTGATCGCATAAGCTAAATGTGTTCTTCCAAGGTGATGTTGTACATTAAAATGTCGTCAATGAAGACTAGAACCCCTTTTCGCAAGTACGGCTTCAACATGATATTCATCCCACCTTGGAAAGTTGCTGGTCCCCCTGTCACACCGTATGGCATCACCTTGAACTCAAAATGGCCGTGATGCGTTTGAAAGGTTGTTTTTGCTTCATCCGAAGGTCTCATGTGGATCTGATGATAGCCTAAGCGCAAATCCAGACTTGTGAACCACTTGGCTCCTTGCAATTCATCCAAAAGCTCATCAATCACGGGTAGGGGCTACCTATTCTTGATAGTGATAGCATTAAGATGGCGGAAATCGATGCTCCCCATCTTTTTTCTGCACCAAGAGCACAGGGGATGCGAAGGGGCTACGGCTGACTTGAATGATCCCTTGTTTCAACATGTCGGCCACTTGCGCTTCGATCTCATCCTTTTGCGCCGGGTTGTATCGATAGGGTCTGATGTTGACCGGTGTCGCCCCAGGCAGCAAATCGATTGTATGATCGAAGGACCATTGGGGTGGCAATCCTCGAGGATCTTCGAACAGTTCTGCAAATTCCTCCAATAAAGCTGTCACCGCCTTTGGAATTTCGGCAGCCTCAGCATCCTCTTTAACTGAACACAACTGCACCACTCGCAGCACTGATTCCTGAGCCTGCAGAAGCTGCAACTCAACCGTTGAGATCGGTGGACATTCCTGAACCGAGGCTGAAACTCCGTGCAACTGGATAAACTGGCCCTGATGTTGAAAAACCATATACTTGCTGCCCCAGTTGACAGTCATGAGCCCTCGAGATTCCCGCCAGTCCATTCCCAAAATCACATCATAACTACCCAATGGAAATAGTTTCAAAGTTGATCGGAACTGATGCCCTTGAATTTGGTACTCACAATCTGGTAACTCAGCGTCACAAGTGGTCACTGCACCATCAGCCACCTTCACTCTCAGTTTCTTGGCCATAGGCTACACTCCAGGCCAATCGCTGGCAATCTCTGAGTTGATGAAGCTATGCGAAGAACCCGAATCAACCAGCATCAGCAAGGTCTTGCCATTCATCTTGCCCAGCATTCTGAAAGCCTTAGGTGCTTCTGTCCCCGCAATGGCAGCCGCAGACAAGAGGCAAAGATCATCTTCCGAAGTTCCCTGAGACCCCGGCGACTCTGGCGTTGTTGGTGGTGTCAGCAGACCCACCAGTTCCTCCACAACATGCAAAGGAACCGTAACGGTGCACACATGACCTGGCCCCTAGCGTTCACCGCACGTGAAGCAGAGCCCGCGTGCCTTGCGATAAGCCCGCAGTGTCCGGAGTTTGTCGTCCATTGAGGCGCTGGCGATGGGAATACGTGCCGATTCTGGACTGCGTCTTCCATCGGTCGGAGGTGTCCCTGGCGAGAGGGTTGTGCTTTTTGAAGTGCTCGGGATCGAGGGCAACACCACTGGCAGAGGAGGTCGCGCTGAAAAGCGCCCAGTGCGAGCACTTGTAGCCGCTCCGCGAGCCGCTGCCACTGCCTCATTCTCTTGTCGCGTTAGCTCCACCACCTCTTCCTGTAATTCAGCAAGAGCGACAGCAGTATCCAAATCTCGCGGACGATGAAGCATAACAACTATTTTAATATGATGTTGCAACCCTTCCAAGAAATGAGTGGTGAAAAACAGCGGATCCCATGACCCGTGGTGAGCCAGTAAACTATGCATCACCACATTGAACTGCTCTGCATATTCTAACACCGTCCCATGCTGCTTAAGCCGAGAAAATTTGCGAAGGAGTTGTTGGAACTCAGACCTGCCAAATTTGTCTAAGACAGATGCAACAAAAGGATCCCAACTAGTGAATTTAACATGAGCCTGAGACCACTCTAACCACAAGGCTGCTGCTCCAGTGAAATTGACCACAGCTGTATCTACCCAGACCGAAGGATCCACTGCCCCTATCCTAAAACATGCTTCACAACGAATTTTCCACCCCGTGGGATTGTCCCCATTAAACTCCGGACATTCAACCCTAGTAGTGCCCGATCTACCACCAGAGAACCCACTGGTGTTGCCCTGTTCATATGGATTTGGAATAGGAACGGAGGGAAAGGGTGTCCGAAAAGTATCATTGGTCGGGACCGGCGCCTGGAGGATTGGTTCCCCAAGCGGCAGGACCCGATTTGGTGTTGCATAGCGGCGGCCAATCTGCCCATGGTCGTCACCACCTGCGCCGGAGTCGAGCAACGGCGCGTCTGCCGTCGTCGAGGATGAGTGACCCGGCGCCTTCCCTGATGCGTTCGCACCGAGCGCGATCTTGGCGAGCTGCGCGCGAATTTCCCTGAGATCTTCTTGGAGACGCCCGACAGCCGCATCCACCCCAGGACGCCAAGCCGACAGATCGTTGACCACTGGCTCGAGAGATTGCAGCAACGGCTCTATCTGCGACACCGCTGACTCAATCTTGTCGAGGGAGCGCTGGATCCCGAGCAGCGCCTGCGCGATGCTGCTCCTCTCCTTGGCAGCCTCCTCCATCTTCTTCTGGAAGTCTAGATCCGCCATGATCTGCTTGAGGCTGCGAGTCTTCTTCTTCTCCAGATCGGCAGCGGCGGAAGAAAAAATTTTGGGTGGGAATTTGAGGCTCTGAATACCAGATGATACGGTCCTGGGTAGAAATCTCTCGATCTATCTCTCAATTGCCAAGTTCAGAGTACAGATAAGTAGCTAAGAGGTCGAATCAGCAAGAAGGGGATTGGGATTTAGAGTCGGGGGCGGGAGGAAGGATACATCGCCCAACGGCGCCGCCAGTTTTCTGATCCAATGATACCCTAACTTACACCCACTCCTGATATATATATATGGTTCACCTGCTCCAGGTCGGTCCGGTGACGCGCGAGCTGGGCCTCCTCTCCCGCTTGGGCCTGGGCTGGGCTGTAGCGGAGCCGGCCTTGGGGTCCGCCACTGTAGTTCCCGTGACAGTTTCCCACCGACGCCAATATTCACGGCAATTGTTAAATTTGAGTACGGTGGGTTACTACTGTTACCTTTTTTTTTGAGAAGGGTTACTACTGTTACTTTTTTTTTTGAGAAAAGGTTACTACTGTTACTTGTGCAGGCAGTAGCTACAGTTTGTATAGATATTCCTCGTACGGGCCGTGTTGGTTGTGCTAGACAAGCATCAAGCCCAAGCTGGTCCAGGCGCGTAGCTACAGCTAGTCCTCGACAGTAAAAGGAAGGAGCCAGCCCCAAAACATTAATCTGACCGGATCGGTGCCTCCTACCCGTAGCACTCCAGTACCACCGGTACGCGGTCAGTGTACCGGCGGCCGGCCGGGTGAGCGAGAGCGCCACCGTGAGCGGTCGGCGTCACATCACGCTTTTCCCCGCCGCGGGCCCTCCCGGCGTAGGCATATGCATAGGCACGGGGAGGGCTGGAAGTGGGAACTGGAGACGAGCTAAAGCCCGCCCGTCCTCTCGTCTGGGTACCAGCGCAGGGCGGCAGGCACTAGCTAGGCGATACGGCTCCACGATCTCGTCCCGTGTACCCACCCTATCCCATCCACTCTAGCGGCAAGCCCCGCCGGAAATATAATCATTCGCAGGATCGGGATCTTGGCGTGAGCTGCTGGCCGCACCCGCCCGCCCCAAAAGCCGCGCCAGCCAGCCCCGCGAGCGGGAGCGGGACGACGACGACGACCGCTGCCACCCCCACCGCCGCAGCGGCGACGAGAGTTTTGAGGCAGGCGAGGTGAGATACAAGTGATGATTTCCCCACCGCCGTTGGTTTCTTCTCGCGTCTCGTTTTGCTCGTGCCCGTGGGACGCTGGCCTAGCTTGTTGCCTTGCGCCCGGCCTCGTCGTAGACAAGCCGGGGGAATCTTTTTCACGCCCCTCCCTGTTGCTGCTTGTGCGCGGTCATCACATGCCACAGCCCACAGGCGAGGCGAGCGAGAACACGCGTGCGTTCCCTTCTCCTACCCACCTTCCCCGCCGCACGCCGCTGCGCTTCTCTTCTTCGCTCCTTCTCTGCTTCCTGTTTTTTCACTGTTCGTTCGTTGGGGCTGGGGGTGGGTGGGTGGCATTGCTTGCCTGAAAAGCTCGTCCGGGGGAAAAGGTTTCCTCTTCCGGGCTTCACGTAGGTGGCCACAGGCGACGCTGCCCCTCGCTTCCTTTCACTGATCCGACTGCCATCTCCCACCCACCCACAAACTCCGCCGCTGCCGCTGCCGCTGCCTTGGCGCTACGCCGCTGGCTCTTTTCTGTTCGGCCTCCTCTTCCTCGCCGCGCGCCTCTCTAAAAGGTTTCGCCTCTTTTACCTTCCGACGAGAAAGAGACAGAAACTTATCTTTTGGGGCGGTTCGGTGAATGCTTTTGCTTTCTTCCTCAACCTTCTCCCCGTTTCAGTTTCAACTTGCTCCCGTAGCTTCCGGCTTCTTGTTTACGCACGCTGTCTCAACTCACCCGCAGGTCGACGCCATGGCTGTCGTCTCCTCTGTTCTTGCAGTTCGTCGTACGATTTTGTGTTTTATTTGCCGAATCTTGAGTTCTTGACGCGTCGTTCTTCGCGCAGGTAGTAATAGGATCGGTCGTCGCGCCATGGGGCGGGCCATGCGGTGGCTCAAGAAGGTGCTCACCGGCGGCGGCGGCAAGAAGGAAGGGGCCAAGGAGCCGAGCGCCGCCGTGCCGCCGATCGATAGGAGGAGGTGGAGCTTCGCCAAGGCCAGGAGCAGCGTCGCCGACGCCAGCCGCAGGCCTTCCGTCACCGCCGTCGTCGCCGGCGAGCTCTCCCAGGCCAGGCCGTGCGGCTGCGGCCAGGCGCGCGAGACGGAGACGGAAGCCGCCGTCTTGATCCAGAAGGCCTTCAGGGGCTACCTGGTACGACCCTGTCCATGCTTCTCTCGCATTTCTCTTTTCCTTTTCTCTCACACAAACATCAAGCTGAATTTTGTGATGAACACACGTTCGAAGCTAGGCCAATTTTCAGGCATTTCATCTGCATCATCTCTTGAAAGATTAACAGTTGTAAACGGCGATGGAATGCATAGATGAATAGGTGAAAGGGATATTGGTAGATTCCTCTGCATCTGCATTGGGCAGCAGATTTGACTTCACTGTGCGTCCCGTTGCATCCGATGGTTGCTGCCTTCTCGTTAGCAACTGCTCATTGTTTATTAATCTGCTGCTCCTGCTGCCGCTTCGAATTTATTTATGTTTATTCCCACAGTTCTGCACGTCGTGACACAAGCCTAGTCGGTGCACCCGTCATCATCGCACTTATTAAACCTATCAAACACTAAAGAAATGTGTCAAAGATTTGAAATTTGTACTACCGCGACCGGCAGGCCAGGAAGGCTCTCCGCGCCCTCAAGTCGCTGGTGAAGCTGCAAGCGCTGGTGCGCGGCTACCTGGTGCGGAAGCAGGCGGCCACGACGCTGCACCGGCTGCAGGCGCTCATGAGGCTGCAGGCCTCCTCGCAGGCCCTCAAGAACCTCTCCTCCTCCCGGAGGTCCATCGAGCAGGTCCGTCAGAATCCCTTCCCGCCGCGCATCGTGATTCTTCTTCTGGTGATGAACCGCATTTCGTCTGGCGAATGAAAATGAAGCTGAAAATTTGACGCTTGATGATTGTTTGTTGTTGTTGCGTAGGAGCGGAAAACGTCGGTGCCTGTGGTGCACCGCCGGAGGCTGTCGGAGGGCGGCGCCGGGGACGACCGCAGCCCCCGGATCGTGGAGATGGACACGTGCCAGCTGCGGTGCCGGTCGTCCCGGATCGCGGGCCGGTACGCGGCCGCCGACCCGCAGGCGCCGCCGCCGTCCTCGCCGCTCGCCTACTTCTGCAAGCCGCCGTCGCGGCTGCAGCTGCGGGAGCTGGAGCCGCAGCAGCCCAAGACGACGCAGAACACGCCCCGCCTCCCGGCCATCGTGCCCGGCGGCTCGCCGGCGAAAGGCCGGCCCTCGTGCGGGGGCGGGCGGGAGTCGAGCAGCCCGCGGTACATGGCGGAGACGGCGTCGTCCGTGGCGAGGGGCCGGTGCCAGAGCGCGCCGAGGCAGCGGCACGGCAACAACCCCGCCGCCGCCTTGGCCCCGGGCCTGGCGCGCGGCGGGTCGAGGAAGGCGGCGCCGCAGTCGCAGGACAGCTTCAGCTTCAAGAGCTCGGAGGCGTGCAGCCGCGTGGAGGACTACTCCGAGATGAGCGACGAGGTGACCAGGGACTACTACCTCGACCAGCTCTGGTGATGATCGCCCGGCGCGCTACTAATCAGGGCGTGGAAGCCATTAACATCGTCGTCTCGGTATATAGTTAGTAGGAGTATCATTCAGGATTAACAAAATGCTTAGCAGTAGTTGTAGTTGATGGCACGGCACATCATCATCGTCATGGTCATCCGATGTTAACCGCCATTGTAGCAGCTCGGTGGAGCGAGCATGGCATGCCAGAGAGAATGGGAATAAAATCCGTTCTGCTTCCGCGAGATCATTTGGGGGAAAACGAGGCCGCGCCAAAGCTCATGAACCCCACCACCTTCGTCTCTGCTCTGCTCTGTCCCGCCACTGCCAGCCTCGATGTATCAATGGTGACACCGACGTCCCCCCCTCTAGAAAACAGAGGGGGTAGTGCAGAAGACATGGAAGCTGGGACGAAGGGAGTTAATGGATACTGGCAGTGAAGGCAAAGGTTTCTTGTGGTTGTTTGGAGTACGCACTGCACTGCACTAGAGAACTGCAGCGCCACTGAAGCGCACCGCTTTGGCTTAAATGTTGCCGTGCCGTGCCTCTGTTGGAAATGGCAGTAGTACCAGATGGCCTGGCTGTCCCTTGATGTTGAGGTGGTGGGGTGGTAGAGAAGAGGAAGCTTGGCGAGGTGCATCAATGCCGGCGCAATTCCGGACGATCCAGCGCGTCCCTTTCGTCCCCAGAATCTCTCTCTGCGGGCGTCAATGTGACCGACGGGAAGGACACATACGGTGCAGGGCGCCAGTTTCCCAGCATCGTAGCTTGCCCAAGACGGGGAGTACGTGCGTACAATAGCACGCGTTCGGTGGCCATCGCAGGCAGAAAAAATAGCACTCTGTAGTACTTAGTATATGTATCTAGATACATCCCTTTTTATTCATCTTGATGACAAGTATTCCCGGACGGAGGGAGTATATGTTCATTGCTGATCACTGATCACGTCGCTGCAGATCGGTTGCGCTGCGTGCATCTCGGCAGAGTGTGGAGGTTCAGATTACAGCGCCGGATTACGCGCGAGGTAAAGCAGGGCCGAGGCCCCAACGCTTGTTCGCAGCTTTACCTGCTGCGAATTTTTTTACTACCTGTCGTCCTCGCCGGATTCGGATCTCCAGAGATGCCCGAGCGCTGAGCCCCTGATGGATTGAAGCTCAAATTGAAGAGGACACGGGTCGCAGCTGTCAGTTTTTGGGTCGGAGCAGACGGCTCCAGTCCAGAGAGATTGATCGATGGATCAGACGGAGAGACAGATGGGCTCGCGGATTTGTTTTTACTCGCCGCTGCCGGATCTGGATCTGTATCTGCGAGGCCGCTTTTTGACACAAGACGGGCGTCGTCTCTCTCTGCCTCTGGCGTACGTACGTACTTTGCATGTATGTATAGTTATTATACTGCACTCGCCCGCGTGTACGAGCTGGGAGGGAGGGGGATCTCTTTGTCCGTGCCCCCGCGGTCTCGCGGACTGCCTGCGTACGTAGCGTGAGCGTGCAAGCTTCAGCTTCGCTTGACCTTGTCAGTCGGTCAGTCAGTCAGTCAGTGTGGCTGGCTCTGCATCTGCATGGACGGACGACGCAGAGCAAGTAAATACGCCGTACCGTGGTGGTATCTTACTTCTTTTGCTGCAAGCAAACAAAACATTTGTCAAAGCTTGCCAAAGAAAATATTCAGAATGCTTCCATTTTTTTACTAGTTCTTTGGCTTTACTGTTCACCAAGGAGCATTTGAGTTCGGGAGCGTCCCCCTCGAGTGAAAGTTTTTGGTTCACTGCAGGTCCGCTTTTTCTCCAGGCGGGCCTTTTCCATTCTTCCAGGCCCATTCGCCATTTTCTTTGTATATATAAAAATAGAAAAAATGTGCAAAGAAGATATTTTAAGTGAAAAAGTCAGGAAATTTGCCATGTCATATTTTTAAAATTTTCTATAAAAAGACACGTAAATAATATTGTCATCATAAAAAATAAAAGAATAAAGTTGCCATGCCATTTAAAATAAAATCATTCCATGATATTAATAATTAAATTGTTGTGTTCTATGTGTTTCTATGTCATGACTTAAAAATCGCACATAGAAATTACCATGATATAAAATAATAAAAATTGCCACGCCATTTAAATTTTTTCCATGATCTATATAAGTTGTCATTCGTAGTAAAGAGGTAGACAAGAATCTAACCGAGACCACTGGCGTCCGATATTCTCATGATCCTCATCCTCTTCAAGAACCAGCGAACACTCTGCACATGCGGGCATCCAGAGAGCTACAGAGAGGATGTGTTTAGATTGCAACCAATAGCAACCATACCAAAAATTTGGGAAAGCCCACAGAAATTGGTGTCCGTTTGGATGGTAACCAAAATTTTCGCTCGTCACACGCGCCCACGACCGACCAGTACGATTCTTGCCAAAGCGAGGGCGAGTTGATGGCACGGAAAAGCTGCGCGAAAAAATTGGCAACTCCCTCGCCCGCTCTCTCCATGGGACCCGCTTAATTATTGCAACGATTAACTCACGATTTACTCTCAAAACATATTTATTGGTCCGCATATCTCACCAATTTCCTAATCTTTAGGTGATACATACTCCTTTTTTTTGGCTCAACTAACCGGCAGGTGCATGCAGCAACATATGTAGTACTTACCAAACAAATTAGCATCGGTTGTTTAGATCGACTACTATAATCCGGTGCAAACCCCGACCCTAATTTGTTTATTATTATTACGGCCCAGAGCAGCCCTTTTAAAAAACTAATCCAGAATTTGCCTTAAAAAAACTAACCCTGAATGTCCTAAATAAAAACTACTTCTGAAACCCTTTAAAAAACTAATCCTGGAAAAACGGGAATTTTATCTCAAAAAAGAGTATTCTTTTGTGTGACAAATGTAACATACATTTGAGCTTTTGCATGCCAATTTTCGTTTATTCAGTGTATTGTAGCTGATTAAAAAGGTTATGTGTCACATTTTTTTGACCGGCTATGGATAAAAGGAAGCATGGATCAATCGTAAGTCCCAAACTTTGTTATGTTTACTTGGTAACAAATCAAATGGCGGCTTCACTGATTTTGCCCAAAAAAAAATGGTAGGTACAATGGATCTAAACCAAACAAGGTTAACTTGCCAATTTTTTGGTCATGCCCTAGCTTTGGTCATGCCAATAAATTGGTGGGGCTAGCTAGGGCATAAAGCAAACACACACAGAGACTTCATACTATCTCACAATTCCAAGATCAATGTCCTTTAGGTTCAAATAAAAAAATGCACCAATGGTTGGGCCCGATGCATACCTAGATAAATTATAAAAAATGTGATTTGCAGAACATAAAGTTAACACTATTATGGGGTGGAGTTTGTTTAAAATTCGATGATTTTTTTCTAGTTAGATGATTTTTTTTCAAATTTGATGAAATTGTTCTACTATTGATAAACTTTTTTACAAATTCGATGATTTTTTTTAAAGTTTGACGAACTTTTTTCAAATAAGATGATTTTTTTAAATATTAAATGAACTTTTTAAAATTCTTTGAACTCCTTTTCAAGTTTACGGTTTTTTTTCAAAATCAGTGAACTTCTTTGAATTCATGATATTCTTCATTTTTTTGTGAATTATTTCATTTTTTTCTTTTTTTCCCAAATGCGATCGAGCGAACCATGGGAAAAATGTGAAAACTAAATGGGTCAGGGAGCACTCCAGCCTCCCCAAGGGTCACTTCGGGTGGGTTGAGAGCGCACCACTTGGCGCGCTCTCAGCCACCGCCATGTGTCGCTCTCTGGGCGATTCCTCCAATTTTTATTTTTATTTTATTTTTTCGCACGCGTTTTTGCCTTTTTGATGATTTTTTCGGCTTTTTGATATCTCATCAGTCTTTCATAGCTTTTAGACAAAAAAATTGATTTTTTTCACGAAAAAATGTGCTTTCTTTTTTTTCATCCGCGAGAGACACGGATTTGCTCCCGCGGGAAGCACGATTTTGCTTCCGCAAAAGGCACGGCCATGGTCGTGTCTCTCGAGAAACGACTTTCGAAAAGGGGAAAAACATGCTTCCGGTCCATTTTTTTCATGAAAAAAGGTTTGTTAAAACCTATCAACCTAGGATCTAGTTTTGAAGATCTCGATGCGAGGAATCCAACGGTGAAAACAGTTCGAGATTTGGACGACAGTTTAAGAGATAAAACTTTTTGAATAAATGGATCAACGACAAAAGAGAAAACTCACTGGTTACGACAAGTGGCGCATATCCAGTGCACATGCAACCCGCCATTTGTCAGATTCTGAGAAGGTGGCAGTGATCTTTAAAGGGAGTACTTCTCAATTAGTGATTCCACGATCACATGACAACAAAGTGCGCACTCTCGGCAATCATGATGGTTGTAATCGATGTACCGAGGCCCACAAAGATGTGGTGTCTATATGGGCTTAGTTCGTCTGGGCTGGGCTGGTCTGAGATGGACCCGCTGCTGCTAACACTGCCGCTTGGGCTTAATGTCACTAGTAGAAAAATGGTCAAACGTGAAGCACATTAGTGCCGGTTTGAATTTGAGCCGTCACTAATCTGTACATTAGTGCCGGTTCCAACGGCTAGCCGGGCCGCTCTCATTAGTACCGGTTCGTGGCGAACCTTTAGCACCGGCTCGTGCCACGAACCGGTACTAAAGTGAGTGGTGGCAGGATGTTGTCAGTCCGGGGCCCCTCCAGCACCTTTAGTACCGGGTCGTATCACGAACCGGTACTAAAGGTCGTCCTACATAGACCCTTCGTCCATCCGAGCTCGCTCTGTTCTTCCCCTTTCCCCTCTCCTTTCTGTTCTTTTCCCTCTTCCTCTCAAGATCATCACACATTTTGCCCAAGATTTGAAGGCCCCCATCCATTCAAATGATCACAAAGGTTAGCAACTTTTTCCTTTCATCTCTCATTGCTAGATTAGCTCATGCAATGCTTTATATAGTGATTGATTTTTGAGTTTAGTAATTTGGGAGGAATTATATATATGTGCTAGTATTTGACTTATATGCAATTTGAGGTCAAAAATAACACTTAGTTTTGCATATGTAGGTGTGGTTTACTTAGTACCTTCTAAATCTTCGTCGTAACCACCGTCGATCGCTCGCAACGTCCCGTCGCCGGCACCACCTTGTGGTGAGCCTCTTGTTCATGAAGTTTTATATAAAAAAATGATGTTTGTGTGATTTGGATATATAGTTACTCGTATAATTATCTTACCCATACGTTGTTTGTTATGCATAGTGCCATGGTTTTGATATCCGTCCCCGTCGGCCCTCGTCTGGGTTATGATTCGGATGTGGTATATTCTTTTTTTAAACTATTCATTGCATTTCATGTTTATGACAAATTATGCCCATCAAGTTGACATAGATATTTGTATGTAGGAGGTAGTTGAACCCGAAATTCCAACTGACCCTATTGTCGAGAGGTTAAATTTAGTTGAAAGAGAAAACGAGGATTTGAAGGAAAAATTGAAAAGAATTGAGGGGGGAAGATGGAATTGGAGTTGCATGTTGCCGATGTCGTCGATGATCACAAGATTAAGATGGAGAAAATGCGCTTGAAGATTAGAAAGATTAGAAAATATGCCATTCATAGTGAGGCTTGGTATCATTATGCTGTTGGATCAATTGTTACCTTAGTTGCGATCTTGATCGCATTTTTTGTTGCATTTATTCTTTAGCTAGAGAGTTATTTGTTTGTTGCATTTAAGTGTTGTATGATCTTTATGTATGAACTTTATGTATTGTATTAATTTGATGTTTTCGGTGCTGTGTATTGAAGATGAGCCGGCAATGGATGTACGATGACCGATGCTCTCCCGAGTTCATTAATGGCGTGCGTACTTTTCTGCTTGCGGCTAAGGCAAACAAGCGAGCGGATGGTTTTATGCATTGTCCATGTGCTGGCTGTAAGAATGGTCGCAATTACTCTACGTCAAGAACCATTCATGTCCACCTGTTTGAGTCTGGTTTCATGCCCCACTATAATGTTTGGACCAAGCATGGAGAAAGAGGGGTTATGATGGAAGACAATGAAGAAGAAGAGGACGACGACAGCTATCCTGGCCATGGGTTCCCTGAATACGATGATACAACAATGAGGGAAGAAGCTGAGCCGGTAATGCGGGAAGAAGCTGAGCCGGCAATGCGGGAAGAAGCTGAAGAAGAGGCATCAGATGAGCCTGTTGATGATCTAGGTCGGGCCATTGCCGATGCAAAGAGAAACTGCGCAAGTGATTTGGAGAAGAAGAAGTTGCAGCGCATGTTAGAGGATCACAAAAAAATGTTGTACCCGAATTGCGTAGGTGACAAGAAAAAGCTGGGCACCACACTGGAATTGCTGCAATGGAAGGCAGAGAATGGTGTATCTGACAAGGGATTTGGAAAGTTGTTGGTAATGATAAAGGATATGCTTCCAAAGGACAACGAATTGCCCGAGAGTAGGTACCAAGCAAAGAAGGCTGTCTGCCCTCTAGGGTTAGAGGTGCAGAAGATACATGCATGTCCTAATGATTGCATCCTCTACCGCGGTGAGTACGAGGATTTGAACGCTTGCCCGGTATGCGGTGCATTGCGCTATAAGATCAGCCGCGATGACCCTGGTGATGTCGAGGGCGAGCGCCGCAGGAAGAAGATTCCTGCCAATGTGATGTGGTATGCTCCTATAATACCACGGTTGAAACGTTTGTTCCAAAACAAAGAACATGCCAAGGCGATGCGATGGCACAGAGAAGACCGTAAGAAAGACGAAAAGTTGAGAGTACCCGCTGACGGGTCGCAGTGGAGAAAAATCGAAAGAAAGTACGGGAAGGAGTTTGCAGATGACGCAAGGAACGTATGGTTTGGTCTAAGCGCAGATGGCATTAATCCTTTTGGGGAGCAGAGCAGCAACCATAGCACCTGGCCTGTGACTCTATGTTTGTATAACCTTCCTCCTTGGTTGTGCATGAAGCGGAAGTTCATTATGATGCCAGTGTTCATCCAAGGCCCTAAGCAACCCGGCAACGACATTGATGTGTACCTAAGGCCATTAGTTGAAGAACTCTTACAACTGTGGAATGGAACAGGTGTACGTGCGTGGGATGAGCACATGGGGGAAGAATTTGACCTAAAGGCGTTGCTGTTCGTGACCATCAATGATTGGCCTGCTCTCAGTAACCTTTCAGGACAGACAAACAAGGGATACCGCGCATGCACGCACTATTTGGACGATACTGACAGTATATATTTGGCTAATTGTAAGAAGAATGTGTACCTGGGACATCGTCGGTTTCTTCCGAGCAGGCATCCCGTAAGAAAGAAAGGCAAGCATTTTAAAGGTGATGCGGATCACCGGACGAAGCCTCGCTACCGTACTGGTGCTGATGTACATGATATGGTCAAGGATTTGAAGGTGGTCTTTGGAAATGGTCCTGGTGGACAACCTGTTCCGAATGACGCTGACGGACGCGCACCCATGTGGAAGAAGAAATTTATATTTTAGGACCTACCCTATTGGAAAGACCTAGAGGTCCGCTCCGCAATCGACGTGATGCACGTGACAAAGAATCTTTGTGTGACCCTACTTGGCTTCTTGGGCGTGTATGGGAAGACAAAAGATGCACCTGAGGCACGGGAGGACCAGCAACGTATGCACGGAAAAGACGGCATACATCAGGGTCATGCAAGCTACGCTCTTACCAAAGAAGAGAAGGAAATATTCTTTGAATGCCTACTTAGTATTAAGGTACCGTCTGGCTTCTCGTCGAATATAAAGGGAATAATAAACATGGCGGAGAAAAAGTTCCAGAACCTAAAGTCTCATGACTGCCACGTGATTATGACGCAACTGCTTTCGGTTGCATGGAGGGGGCTTCTACCGGAAAACGTTCGATTAGCCATTGTGAAGCTATGTGCATTTCTCAATGTAATCTCTCAGAAGGTAATCGATCCAGAAATCATACCAAGGTTAGAGAATGATTTGGTGCAATGTCTTGTCAGTTTCGAGTTGGTGTTCCCACCATCCTTCTTCAACATCATGACGCATGTCCTAGTTCACCTATGCAAAGAGATTAATGTTTTGGGTCCTGTATTTCTACACAATATGTTCCCCTTTGAGAGGTTCATGGGAGTCTTAAAGAAATATGTTCATAACCATGCTAGGCCAGAAGGAAGCATCTCCAAGGGCCATGAAAATGAGGAGGTCATTGAGTTTTGTATCGACTTTATTCCTGACCTTAAGCCGATTGGTGTTCCTGAATCGCGGCATAAGGGCAGACTGAATGGAAAAGGCTATTGGAAATATGCCCTAGAGGCAATAATAAAATGGTTATTATTATATTTCTTTGTTCATGATAATTGTCTATTGTTCATGCTATAATTGTGTTATCCGGAAATCGTAATACATGTGTGAATACATAGACCACAACACGTCCCTAGTGAGCCTCTAGTTGACTAGCTCGTTGATCAAAAGATAGACATGGTTTACTGACTATGGACACTGGATGTCATTGATAACGGGATCACATCATTAGGAGAATGATGTGATGGACAAGACCCAATCCTAAGCATAGCTCAAAGATCGTGTAGTTCGTTTGTTGTAGCTTTTCTGAATGTCAAGTATCGTTTCCTTAGACCATGAGATTGTGCAACTCCCGGATACCGTAGGAGTGCCTTGGGTGTGCCAAACGTCACAACGTAACTGGGTGACTATAAAGGTACATTACAAGTATCTCCGAAAGTGTCTGTTGGGTTGGCACGAATCGAGACTGGGATTTGTCACTCCGTATGACGGAGAGGTATCTCTGGGCCCACTCGGTAATGCATCATCATAATGAGCTCAATGTGATCAAGTGGTTGATCACGGGATCATGCATTACGGTACGAGTAAAGTGACTTGCCGGTAACGAGACTGAACAAGGTATTGGGATACCGACGATCGAGTCTCGGGCAAGTAACGTACCGATTGACAAAGGGAATTGTATACGGATTGATTGAATTCTCGACATCGTGGTTCATCCGATGAGATCATCGTGGAGCATGTGGGAGCCAACATGGGTATCCAGATCCCGTTGTTGGTTATTGACCGGAGAGTCGTCTCGGTCATGTCTGCATGTCTCCCGAACCCGTAGGGTCTACACACTTAAGGTTCGGTGACGCTAGGGTTGTTAGGAAGACTTGTATGTCATTACCGAATGTTGTTCGGAGTCCCGGATGAGATCCCGGACGTCGCGAGGAGTTCCGTAATGGTCCATAGGTAAAGATTTATATATGGGAAGTTGTCATACGTTCACCGGAAAGGTTTGGGGGCATATCGGTATTGTACCGGGGCCACCGGAGGGGTTCCGGGGGTCCACCGGGAGGGGCCACCTCTTCTGGAGGGCCTTATGGGCTGTATGGAGAAGGGAAACAGCCCAAATGGGCTGGGGCGCCACCCCCCTAGGGCCCATGCGCCTAGGGTTTGGGGGAAACCCTAAGGGGGGCGCCCCCTTGCTTGGGGGGGCAAACCCCCCTCCCCTTGGCCGCCGCCCCCCCTCTAGATCTCATCTAGAGGGGGCCGGCCCCCTTCCCGTTGCACACAACATCCAAGGCGCAGCCCCTCCCCTCCCCAACACCTCTCCTCCTCCATAAGTGCTTGGCGAAGCCCTGCCGGAGTACTGCAGCTTCATCACCACCACGCCGTCGTGCTGCTGTTGGAGCCTTCTCCTCAACCTCTCCCTCCTCCTTGCTGGATCAAGGCGCGGGAGACGTCCTCGCTCCGTATGTGTGTTGAACACGGAGGTGCCGTCCGTTCGGCGCTAGGATCTTCGGTGATTTGGATCACGACGAGTATGACTCCATCAACCCCGTTCTCTTGAACGCTTCCGCTCGTGATCTACAAGGGTATGTAGATGCACTCCTCTCTCCCTCGTTGCTAGATGACTCCATAGATTGATCTTGGTGATGCGTAGAAAATTTTAAAATTCTGCTACGTTCCCCAACAAAGGCACGCTAGGAGGGGAACAAATAATATGTATGGACGGACATTCTCTCAATGAAGCACACTACACAGTTCTACAGAATTCCGCCTTGGTGGCTCCGTATATGGATGAACACAAGAATTTGCTACGCTCCAAACACCCGGAGCGGTCTGATGACTGGATTACACGTGAACAAACCAGGAGTTTCGCCAGCTGGTTGCAGACACGTACCATGCATGACACCTCTATTGAAGATGACCTGTACTTGCTGTCCCAGTTACCATCTTCGAATATAATGACTTTCAAAGGGTACGAGATAAATGGTAATACATTTTACACGATCGCCCAAGATAAGAAGAGCACCAACCAAAACAATGGTGTCCGCTTTGATGCAGAAACCAAGACAGGAAAGGAAACATATTATGGTTATATACAGGACATATGGGAACTTGACTATCGACGTGGTTTGAAGGTCCCTTTGTTTCGGTGCAAATGGGTCAATATGACACGAGGCGGGGTAACGGAAGACCCGCAGTAAGGAATGACAACAGTGGATCTCAACAATCTTGCGTATGCAGACGAACCATTCGTCCTAGCCAATGATGTGGCACATGTTTTCTATGTGAAGGACATGTCTACCAAGCCAAGAAAAAGAAAAGATAAGGAAGCGAATGCATCGTACGATGAGTCAAAGCGGCACATAGTTCTTTCTGGGAAGAGAAACATCGTGGGAGTGGATGACAAGACAGACATGTCAGAAGATTATGAAATTTTTGATGAAATTGCTCCATTCACAGTGAATTTTGACCCGAGCATCCCGTTAAATGATGAAAAATTTTCATGGTTACGGCACAAAGGGACACACGCGAAGAAAAAGTTTCACACCCAAAGATCTGGGATGTGATCGGCTTCACTATCATCACTTTCTTCTGTGT
Source organism: Triticum urartu (assembly GCF_003073215.2). Classification (NCBI taxonomy): domain Eukaryota; kingdom Viridiplantae; phylum Streptophyta; class Magnoliopsida; order Poales; family Poaceae; genus Triticum; species Triticum urartu. The sequence continues at coordinate 524,829,113 of NC_053022.1, read as the reverse complement.
TTCACACCCAGGAGGGAATCTCTATAATAGTTAGGGTAGTTATGTGTTTTGGCATTTGAAACGCGAAGAAATTTTATGTGCAAACAAATTCTTTCATGCCTTTACTGATTTTTTTAAGCTAAATGACCCTAAAATTGAAAAGCATTTCAAATGAACTCAGAAAAGGTTGAAAGTTGGCATGGTATCATAATTTCACCCACATAGCATGTGCAAAAAAGTAGAGAGGGTTACCGCAAAAACTAGATGCACTTCGTGTACAAAATGGACAATCTCTTTCGAAGTATCAGGGTTTCGGACGAAAACTCATCCGTTACAAAAGGCATTTCATTTTTTAAATAACCTAAGCATTACCAAATTGAATATAATGATAAAACACACTAATATTAAACATCAGAAAAAAGAATCACTGAAAAATCTATTCTCAAAGTTAAGTTATTCACAAACTAGTGATTCACACAAATTTCAAACATATTAAAATTTGAACTATTCAAATTTGTAAACTACCGGTACTAACAGAAAGTTTGTAATTTTTTGTACCTAAAGCAAAAATATTCACAAAGAAACTCTAAATACAGCAAAAAAACAACTCAAAAATAAATAAAACAAAAATAAATAAAGCAAAAAAAATAAGAAAAAGGCCCACCTACTGCGCCACAGCGGCCTGCATACGACTAGAAACCCAACCTGTTGTTGGGCCAGGATGCAGGCCCGCAAAGGCCCAGTAGGCCCACAGGGCAGCACAGAACATTTAGGCCAAGTAGGCCTGCTTTGGAGAGGAGCTCGAGGGAGCTACCGCACTGGGGCTTATAAACCAGTGCGAACGCCCCTCGGCTAGCGAGGTGGGACTAAACATTTCGCACTGCACCTGCGCCAGCGCACCCCCTTTAGTACCGGGTGGTGGCTCAAACCGGTACTAAAGGGGGGGGTCTTTAGTACCGGTTGGAGCCACCACCTGGTACTAAAGGGGTGCGGTTCCCGCCGCTTGGCCTGGCCAAAACAGGCCTTTAGTACCGGTTGGTGGCTCCAACCGGTACTAAAGGTCCATCCTATATAACTAAACACTTCAAAAATTTCAGTTTCTCATCTGCTTCTTCTCCTCTGCCCCGTCGCCCGCCACCCCCGTCTCCATATCCCTCGTCGCCGCCCCGTCCCCGTCGTCACCGCCCCGTCGTCCCCGTCCCCGTCGTCACCGCCGCGCCGTCCCGGCCGGTCCCGCGTCGTCCCCGTCCCCGTCATCGCCGCCTCGTCCCCGTCGTCGCCGCCCCGGCCCGTCCCCGCCGTCGCCGCCCCGTCCCTGTCCCCGTCGTCGCCGCGCCCGTCGCCGTCCCCGTCGCCGCCCCCCGTCGCCTCTCGCCTCGCCGGTGAGCACACACACACATATATTTTTTTAGTTTTTTAGTTATAGAAATAGTTATAAAAATGTTAGAAATTTTTTTCTTTTTTAGTTATAGAAATAGTTAGTTATATAGCATTGTTAGAATGTTATAGAAATGTTAGAATTGTTAGAAATTTTTCTGTTTTTTAGTTATAGAAATAGTTATAAAAAAGTTAGAATTGTTAGAAATTTTTCGGTTTTTTAGTTATAGAAATAGTTATAAAAAAGTTAGAAATTTTTCTTTTTTTTAGTTATAGAAATATTAGAAATGTTATACAAATGTTAGTTATATATATAGAAATGTTATAATTTTTTTTCTATTTTTAGTTATAGAAATATTAGAAATGTTATAGAAATGTTAGTTATATAGCATTGTTAGAAATGTTATAGGAATGTTAGTTATATAGAAATGTTAGAAATTTTAGTTATCAAAATCCAATCATTAAAAAAATGTTACTTTTTGCGGGCATATAGCTAGTATTTGTTCTCGACGATGCCCGGCCCGCATCCTCGCCGTCGACCCGTCCGCGACGACGTTCGGCTGACCCATGTCCGGGACTGGGCTCCGCCGGGCTGGCACTGGGAGGTGCTGCCTGGAGGGGCGCGCCGCTTGATGAGGAACCCGACCCCTGTCGTCGACCCTGATCTCGTTTGGTGGCGTTCGCGTGGGCCAGTTTCGGTGCGGAGGGAGCCGGCCGCGCCGGAGGTGGTACGTCGCCGTGTCAGGGAGGAGGACGGGCACGTCCATCGCTACATGGTTTCATTAGAGGGCGGCAGGTTCTCCAATACCTGGCAGTTTCTTCAGGGATCTCACTTCAGCTATGATCCTGTGAGGGTTCCTTCTCTTTGGGTGTCCACCGCCCGCGCCGCATGATCCTACGATGTATTCGAGATTATGTCTATTATTCGAGACGATGTATTCGAGATTATGTCTATTATTCGAGACGATGTATTCGAGATTATATCTATTATTCGAGACGACGTATTCGAGATTATATTCGATGATGCTTATTATGTACTATGATTGATTCAGTTTTTCCTTATTAATTGATTGCATCCATGCATTGTAATTTGAATATATTTCTTTTGGATTAGTTAAACAAAACCTATGGCGGACAATACCGGCAGAGAGGGAGAAGAGGCCCTGTTTAATATCATACGCAATCCTCGCGGGCCAGATGATGATCAGAATGAAGAAGATTATGACGGCTCCGAATATCTAAACAACACCGGGGAGGGTGATATGATATTCGATCGCGACGACCGAATTGATGAAGTCATGAACTATGAACATGACGAAGAAAATGTTGATCTTGAAACAACAAAGACCGGCGAGGTATATATATTTATATAAGCAGGCATCTGGTGATCATCACATGTTTTAAATGACTTGAAGATATATTAACGAATCGATCTTTCTTCTTTCAGCCATCCGGATCGAGCAAATCTTCAGGCAACAGGACGAAACGAGGCCCGAACAAAAAGTTGAAGGAGGGCCTAAAGTACAATATCGAGGCAATCAGACCTAATGGCGAACCATTCGCGCCTAAGAAGATTGCGGACAAGTTCGTTCATCAGTGCGGAGTTCTTGTGAAGGACCAACTCCCGATCTCCCTTCAAGAATGGAGAGAGCCAGCAAAGCCACGTCCAGGAGGTACTTTTGTCGACGACAGACAAAAACATTTGCTTTGGGAAACGCTCATGGAACATTTCACCCTACTAGATCATTTCACAAATGCAGATGTGGAGAAAGTCAAGGACGCTGCTCTTAGGAAGATGGCGGTTGCATTCAAGAATGACAAGATTCGTGAATGGGCCAAGTACGTCAACGGAGGAAGGAAGACTCCAGTATTCGAGGGAACACTAGAGAACCAAAGTGCTCATTGGGACGATTTCGTGAAATTCAAGGATTCGGAATTATCTAAGGAACGGTCGAGAATAAACAAGGCCAATGCCGCAAAAAAGGATAAGTTCCATAAGCTGGGGTCAGGTGGCTATGCGGTGGGAATGCCTAAGTGGGATAAGTCTGAGAAAGAGATGCTGGATGCAGGTGTCACTCCAGAAACATTGAGCTGGCCCCCCAGATGCAGGACTTGGTTCTATGCGCATGGGGGGGGGGAGTTGGACCCGAAGACAGGCAAAGTTTCCAAGAAGGCATGTCTGGACGGAGCCGAAGATAAGCTACTTGTTGCAATAGAAGAGGCTCGATCCGGGTTGTTCGAGCCCAACAGAGAGAACGACGAGCTTACGCGTGCCCTGGGAAATACTGAACACCCGGGAAGAACACGAGGCATGGGCGCTATTCTGTGGTATGAGGGGTTTTCGGACTGGAACGCCGACAACAGAACCCGTGCGAGAAAGAAGATTGCGGAGGAGAAGAAGAGGAAGATGGAGGAGGAGCAGAGGAAGCTAGACTATTAACGCCTTCAAGGCCTAGAATCAGTGCACGCGGACTTGGCAATCAAATTCTAGCGGCAGCAGGAGCAGATCGACTCACTTAGCCAGCAAAGGGGGTCTCAGCAGCTAGCGGATGATCCACCAATGGATAGCACCGTCCCATCCATGCCGAGAAGCAGCGTGGGTTTGTAAGTGCATATAGTCCCACCCCTAGTTGGTTTTGGAGTATTGATGACAAACCTAGTTGAGGGACTAATGTGTTTGTGAGAATTGCAGGATAACACAGGTAGAAGTCCCTCATTGATTCGGTTTTCCTACCAGAGATGACCCCTAAAAATGTATGAAGACATTGATGTCAAAGGTGATATGTGAAGATATTCACATTGAAGACTATGACAAGAGAAGACATCGCATGTAGCCTATGGAGCTCGAAGACTTAGATCTTTCGTAGTTCTTTTTCTTCCTTGTTGGGTCATAGGAACCACCGTACTGTTAAGTGGGGTCCAAGAGAACCAGTCAGAATGACTGAAGTGATGCTTAACCAAAACCTATGTCTTCGAGTGAAGACTATGAGAGCGAATCTTGTCCAGAGTCGGACAAGTCAGCTTTGCTTGTAGCCCAAGTAAAGTTGTCGTGTGTGTTTGAAATCTGACCGTTGGAACACGTGTCAGTTCCTTAGTGACCCAGGGTCATTTCGGACAAATCAGGTCGGGTTGCCTAGTGGCTATAAATAGCCCACCCCCTACAACCATAAATGGTTGGCTGCTCAGAGTTAGAGTACGGCTTTTGTTGTTTGAGAGCAACCCACCTCGAAGCCTTTGAGAGAGAATTCCTTGCGAGGATAAAGCCCTAACCACCCAGAGCCAAAGAGTGTTAGGCATCACTTAAGTCTTCCTGTCTGTGTGATCTGAAAACTTATTACACTTGAGGACTGTGAATCCTCCAGCCGGTTAGGCGTCGCGTTCTGAGCATCCAAGAGTCATTGTGGATCGCTGGTGAACAAAGTCTGTGAAGGTTTGGGAGTCTACCTTGAAGACTTACCAGAGTGATTGGGCGAGGTCTGTGTGACCTTAGCTCAAGGGGAATACGGTGAGGACTGGGTGTCCTGAGCTGCGTGTTCAGGACTGGGTGTCCGGGACTGTGTGTCCTCAGGTTTAAATACCTAGCCGCCCTAACCAGACGTATAGTTGTCACAGCAACTGGAACTGGTCTAACAAATCATTGTCTTCAACGAGTCACTGGTTTCATCCTTCCCTTCCCTTTACTTACTGTTGGTCCTTGTGAAGTCATTGTATGATTGCACTATCTTTTGTCTTCACTGAGTGACTGCTTGTTCTGATTGGCTTCATAATATCTTCCTACCTGATCCTTACTACCTAGCTGCTATAGGTCATTGTGCTTTCACTTCATTGAATACTTGACTATGGTTTGCCTAGTGTAGTCTACCTTCCGCTGCATGGTAATAGGTCTATTTCTATCGTTTGTCTTCGAAACTTCCACGTTGTGAAGACTTTCATAAAAATCGCCTATTCACCCCCCTCTAGTCGATATAACGCACTTTCAATTGGTATCAGAGCAAGGTACTCCCTTGTTCTATGTGATTCGGTTTAACCACCTGAACTTTTAGCTATGTCGACTGCAGGGATAATCAAAGTCTCCGCTGCATGTCCCGTCTTCGATGGAACTGAATATCCCTACTGGAAGAATAAGATGCGCATGCATCTTAAAGCCATTGATGTCGACCTATGGTATGTCGTCAAGAATGGCGTTCCTAAGGCTGGTGAAGGTTTCACCGCTGCTGATGTCAAGAAGTTCATTCAACTGGACTCCACTGCCAAGAATATCATCTGTGGTCATCTGACCAAAGGATAGTATGGCCGTGTAAGTGCTTTGGAAACATCTAAGCTAGTATGGGACTGGCTCTCCAAGGTCAATGAAGGCGTCTCAACCCAGAGAGATCAGAGAATCAGCGTCCTTCGCAACCTCTTCAACCGCTTCAAGAGAAATGACAATGAGAATGTCCAGCTCACATTTGATCGACTCACTGATATCACAAATGAGCTTCAAGCTCTCGGCGCCACTGAGATCACCAAGCATGAAGTCGTCAAGACACTCCTGAGATCACTTGACAGCTCGTTGACACCCTAGCCCTGATGATTCAAGAACGTCCTGACTTCAAGACACTCGATCCGTCTGACATACTTGAGAGGCTCAACACACATGAGTTTCAGCTTTCTGAGAAAAGAGACATCTACGGTCCCAACTATGGGCGAACTCATGCCTTGAAGGCAAAAGCTATCTCCACATCTGAAGAAGAATCCGACAGCAGTTCTGATGATCCTGAAGACATTGGAAAGGAACTTGCTATGCTTGTGAAGAAGTTCCAAAAATTCACCAAGAAGAAAGGCTTCAGAAAGTCTTCACGATAAATCTCAAGGAATGATGAAGCTTCTGCTTATGACTACAAGAAAATATCATGCCACAAGTGCAAGAAACTTGGCCACTACATCTCTGAGTGTCCGCAGTGGGACAATGAGAACAAGAAGAAGAAGAAGAGCAAGGAGTATGACTCTGACGACAAGAAGAAGAAGAAATACTCAAAGTCCTCTTCCAAGTCTTCCTCCAAGTCTTCATCACACAAGAAGAGCTCATCTGGCAAGGCACGTGCGTTTGTTGGCAAGGAAATGGATTCAGAGGAGGAGTCTGCTTCTGAGGAGGCGGAGGTGGAGTCTGAGGAGGAGTCCGATTCTGGCGTTGCGAGTCTGGCTACAGCATACGTTGCCAAGTCCATCTTCAACACTGAAGACAACGACTTCATCACCGACACCGATGCAAATGACAAGGACTACTCCGCTCCTACCTACTGCTTCATGGCACGCGGTGCCAAGGTAAACACACGCACTACTCACTATCAAACATCTAGTGAAGATGACTCTGATTGTGATTCCAAACCCAACTACAAACACTTGCTAAAATTGCAACTGAACAACAGAAAGCTATGGAGCATATTCAAAAACTGTTAGACAAAAGCGATGATCTGCTAGACGCTGAAATGACTCGATCTCAGTCCTTAATTGAAGACATAAAAAATCTTCATGTTAAGTATGAGGAACTTGAAAGTCGTCATGAAACGCTCTCAACAACTCATGAAAGGCTTTCCTATTATTATCTTCAAAGGAAGCAAGATCTTGAGAAATTGAGAGCGACTCATGAAGTTCTTCAAAAGGAAAACGAGTCACTTTGCGCCAAACAGATCAGTTCCGCTCAGGAAGGATTTGAACCACCATGTCTTAAATGCATTAAGCGAGATAACGCTACCTCTGTTGCTGAATGTTCTACTACTGCTACTATTGCAATATCTTCAATTATTGATGTGGTAACTAACCCCTCCGCTGAGGATACCACTGCTATTGCTGATGAGAATGCTAGGTTGAATACACTACTTGAAACAGGGATGTACAAAAGTCTCAAAGGGCATCAGACACTATGTGATGTCCTCAAAAGGCAGATCCTGAATCGAAACCCTAGGAAAGAGGGTGTTGGGTTCGAAAGGAAAATGAATGCTGATGGCTCTTACTAGAAATCTGAGCAGTACCCCAAAACCACATGGGTTGCTGCAAAGGAACCTTCAGCGGATCCATCCACCCTATCTGGCTTCACTTGTGCTAATCCCATCGTTATTGATGAATCCTTTGATGCAAACTATAAACTGTTTAAGAATCAGAATGGTGACGTGTTTGCCAGGTATATTGGTACTAACTGCAGGAATGGACTGCCTATGCAGAAGATCTGGGTGCCGAAAAAGTGTTTGGAGAATCTTCCTGTGAATGTCATCATGACACCACAGGTGAAGAAGACAAACCCCAGACCACAGGCTTCATACGGTCCAAAGGCTTCATACAGACAGAGGACTCACTTGAGTCGCACTAACGCAAATGTTTTGCAGGGAAGCCATACTCAAGCCTATGAATATGAGTGCGGTTCATCAAACCGCCATGTTCATAAGACCAAGAACTATTCTGCTTATTCTTATGAGTACTATTGTCCTCCTGCAAGACTTTTTGCTAGGGCTCCAAAGCCAAAGTTCTCAGATGCTGCACTTAGACTTATTGCTTCTAAGCCACCCTTAAAGATGTGGGTGGCTAAGAAAGCTTAACTCTCTTTTGCAGGGAAGGGTCTCCAGCAGAAAACCAAAATCGTCTGACGCTATCGCTGGGGACCTTAAACATCTTGTAGGGCGCAAGATCAAATGCCCGAATGGTCTTATTATGTACTTCGTTCCTGAATCGCTTGCTACTCGCCCTATCAGTCCAAATCTCAAGCTAAGCTTTCATAACCCACTGGTTCGTCAAATGTTTTTGCTTCACAATTCTCTTCATGAAGCCTATCCCCCTAACTGCACTATAGGGTATGACACCAGGAGCTTCAGAATGGATTATTGATAGTGGGTGTACCAATCACATGACTGGCAAGAGAAGTCTTCTTATGGACTCAACCTTACGTCCATCCGACAAGAGTCACATCACATTTGCTAACACTGGTAAAAGTAAGGTATTGGGTCTAGGTAGAGTTGCAATCTCAAAGGATCAACACATGGATAAAGTCATGCTTGTTGAATCCCTTGGTTTCAACTTAATGTATGTCTCAATGCTTTGCGATTTAAACATGATCGTGATGTTTGGAAAATATCATTGCCTTGTTCTAATGGAATCTGACAAGTCTCTAGTGTTTGAAGGGTATAGGAAAGATGATTTGTACATGGTAGATTTCTCAGCAGGACCATAGCTTGCCGCATGTATTCTGGAAAAAGCTTCAGAATGCTGACTCTGGCATCGGAGGCTAGGGCATGCTGGCATGAGGAACCTCCACACCCTTGCAAAGAAGAAGCATGTCATAGGCATCGAGGGCGTCAAGTTCAAGAAAGATCACTTATGCGGTGCCTGTGAAGCAGGAAAGATGACGAGGGCCAAGCATCCCTCGAAGACAATCATGACAACAACTCGACACTTCGAACTGCTCCACATGGATCTTTTCGGTCCCACTCATTACTCAACTCTTACTACTACTGCTTGTCTCTATGGCTTTGTCATTGTTGATGATTATTCTAGATATACTTGGGTGCACATAATCCTCTACAAGACTGAAGTGCAGTATGTCTTCAGACGCTTCGCCAATCGAGCAATGAACAACTATGGCGCCAAGATAAAGCACATCAGAAGTGACAATGGCACTGAATTCAAGAACACTAGCCTTGATACATATCTTGATACTTTGGGCATCACACATGAATTCTCAGCCCCGTACACGCCATAGCAGAATGGCGTTGTCGAACGCAAGAACAGAACACTCATTGAGATGGCCTGAACGATGCTTGATGAATACAAGACTCCAAGAAAATTCTGGCCTGAAGCCATTGATACCGCATGCCATACAATCAACCATGTTTATCTTCACAAGCTTCTGAACAAGACATCTTATGAGCTCCTTACTGGCAAGAAGCCAAATGTCAGTTACTTTAGAGTATTTGGCGCCAGGTGCTGGATCAAGGATCCACATCACACTTCAAAATTTGCACCAAAAGCACATGAGGGTTTTATGCTTCGATATGGAAAGGATTCGCACTCCTACAGAGTCTTCAATCTCTTTCATTATAAAGTGGTTGAAACAGTGGATGTGCGGTTCGATGAGACTAACGGTTCACAAAGAGAGCACCTGCCAAATGTGCTAGATGAAGTTCCATCCAGTGAATCAATCAAACTTATGGGAACTGGAGAAATCATACCCTCTGAAGCTCAACCTGAAGAGGAACTTATCATCTCCGCACCTGATCAACCTGAAGACAATGCTCAGCCTGAAGACAATCCCTCTAACAATGAAAATGACCAGCAACACTCGTGTACATCCTCTAATCAAAATCTTCGCCCTGTACATCCTCGTGTTGCCAATGAAGTGCAGATTGAGAGAATAATTGATGGCATCAATCCACTCGGTCCGCTCACTCGTTCAAGGGCAACACAGCTAGTAAATTTCTGTGGGCACTTCGCATTCGTCTCAATAACAGAACCCAAGAAAGTTGAAGAAGCCTTCATGGAACCTGAATGGATTCAAGCTATGCAAGAAGAGCTTCAACAGTTTGAGCTGAATAATGTATGGGAACTGGTTAAGCGTCCTGATCCTCGGAAGCACAATATAATAGGCACCAAATGGATATACGGCAACAAGCAAGATGATCATGGTTAAGTTGTCAGAAACAAAGCTCGTCTCGTTGCTCAAGGATATACTCAAGTTGAAGGGATTGACTTCGATGAAACATTTGCTCCTGTGGCTCGACTTGAAGCCATACGCATACTGCTGGCCTATGCAAATCATCATAACATACTTCTATATCAAATGGATGTGAAGAGCGCATTTCTCAATGACAAGATTGAAGAAGAAGTGTATGTTGCACAACCGCCTGGCTTTGAAGATCCAAAGCATCCTGGCATGGTATACAAGCTCAACAAGGCACTGTATGGCCTCAAACAAGCCCCTCGGGCTTGGTATGACACACTCAAATACTTCCTGAAGAGCAAAGGCTTCACACCTGGTTCTCTCGACCCCACTCTCTTCACGAAGACATATGATGGTGAACTGTTTGTGTGCCAAATATATGTGGATGACATTATCTTCGGCTGCACCAATCATAAATACAGTGAAGAGTTTGGATATATGATGCAAGAGCAATACCAGATGTCCATGATGGGAGAGCTGAAGTTCTTCCTTGGTCTTCAAATACGACAGCAACGCAACGGCATCTTTATATCTCAAGAGAAGTATCTCAAAGACTGCCTAAAGAAGTTCGGTATGCAAGACTACAAAGGCTTCACAACGCCAATGCCAGCCAAACATCATCTGGGTCCCGACGACAATGGTAAAGAGTTCGATCAAAAGCTATACCGCTCCATGATTGGTTCTTTACTTTATCTATGTGCATCTAGGCCAGATATTATGCTTAGTGTTTGCATGTGTGCTCGATTCCAAGCGGCATCAAAGGAATCGCATCACTTAGCTGTGAAGCGAATTCTTCGATATTTGGCTTACACCCCAACTCTAGGATTATGGTATCCAAAGGGCTCAGAGTTTGATCTAGTTGGATTCTCGGATGCTGATTATGCTGGTGACAAGGTTGATCGCAAGTCTACATCAGGCACATGTCATTTTCTGGGACGATCAATTGTATGTTGGTCTTCAAAGAAGCAGAACTGTGTATCTCTCTCCACTGCTGAATCTGAATACATTGCTGCTGGATCTTGCTGCGCTCAGCTTCTGTGGATGAAGCAAACACTCAAAGACTATGGCATTCATCTGAAGTAAGTGCCACTCTAAAGCGTCAACGAAAGCGCCATCAAGATTGCCAACAACCCAGTTCAGCACTCGAAGACAAAGCACATTGAGATTCGTCATCACTTTCTCAGAGATCATGTTGTGAAGGAAGATATTGATATCATACACGTCAACACTGAAGAGCAATTGGCAGATATCTTCACCAAGCCCTTGGATGAGAAGAGATTTTGCAAGTTACGGTGTGAGCTACATATCTTGGAATCCTCAAATGTCCTGTGATCAGGCACACATCCTAACACTTATGCATATTGATGACTTAGATGTGCAACACACGAAGCAAAGTATATCTTCAATCAATGAAGACATGCATTCTAAGTGTGAATACATTAATGAGGAATTTGACCTGGGAGTGCCACGATAATTGTGCGCCGTGTCTGGGTCTAGCACTTCCTATACGGTGGGTAACGCCACCACCAAATGTTCTGTTTGAAGTGTTTCACTCACGGCGTTACATTTGCTATGTCTTCACATTCGGTTTGGCTTCAATCTCAACATGTCTTCATAATTATCTTCACTATGTTGATTATATATATACTAGTGTTCTGTCCTCTACAACATTCACTTATAGCTATGTCTTCTTGTTGAATCTTTTGAACTAAGTGAATGTGATCGGACCCTAGCCTCTCTATGCTTTCTATCTCAAACTCTAACTCTCCAAATCATATGCATTCTCTTGAAACTGTCAAATGTCTTCTCTACGTCCTTGTCAGCAGAAGATACAGAGACAAACATTAAGTCCACTTTCAATGCTAATTCCTTCACCTGAAACCCGGAGAAGTGGGAACGACCACCCGACAATCCAGGCGTGCGTGGGACGTGGAACAACCTCCGATATGCTGCATGATGGCCACATGTTCCTTAGATGTGAATTGCCAAGGGCACCTGTGTAATAACACTGAGCCGCCCCTGTCCCTATAAATACACGCCTCACCACAGTCATTATCTCTTCTTCCACTCTCGCACGAACCCTAGCGCCACCGCTAGCACTCGACGACGCCGGCGACGAAGCGCTTAGCTGCCGCAACCTCTCCGACGCCGTCTTCACGCCGACAGCAGACATCGTCCTCTCCGCCGTCGCCGTAGGTGTCCCGTCACCAAGTTAGGGCACGGACGATCGAACTGCTCGGCCTCCTCTTCCACTCCGTCCATCAGTTCCTTGTGTGGTAAATAAAAACCTCCTTTTTACGGCCCCCTTTGATCCTACAGATTCGTCACTTTCTACCACAAGTAGTTTTTGTTCACACATGTTGGATCCACTTCATACTGCATCTCATATTATGCCTATTATGTTCACTTATGCTTCACAAAGTAGTTAGATTCCTCACTTGTACTGATCTCTGGATTCGTACAAATCTGGAACCAACTCCTTATCTATGAGTGAATGTCTTCGCACGATGAGGTCAATGTCTTCTAAACTGGTTTATCTTCAAAATCTTCTGAGAATACATATGACCTCTTCCCCTTCCCTCGCACCTTAATACTGTCACAGGTACATGTCCGTGGGAGAATCCCTTGGTTCTCATAGTCTGCATTCATTTGCAGAATTCTTACAGCATCATATAAATTCTCCCGAAGCCAGTTCCTGTTTGTCCAGCAAGCGAAAGCCTCTGAAGCCTTTGAACGTGTTGAAGCCATTCAGTTTAAAGTTCATGGCTACAGAGATATCTGCAAGGAAGAGAGGCAGACAGCGTCGTGGGGGATTTTCAAGAGATTTTCCTGATGACCTCTCAGGGCTTTACAAGACAGATCCTGAAGAGGATTACAATCAGCGCAAGACCCGAATCCAATGGATTCGAAGATATTGGGCAAAACAATGGTTCAAATACCGGTTTGTGACCCAGGAATATGCTGAGAAAAATGCCATCAAGCGACCTTGGGGAGACATCCTATACAAAAATCTTCAACCCAGGTCTAGAGCTGAAGCCATTGAACAAGGCTTCTATCCCTGCATGGTCCGTGGACCACAGCCTGCAGATGCACACCCATTGTCACTACTATGGTGTCGTGACGACAATCTGTTCAAGCGCAACTTCCAGTTTGCCAAGAACTCAGTGAAGCAGAACAAGAAGTCTTTGGGACTAGACTTCAACCCTGGTCCCTCTGCTCCCCGTACTGACGGCACACGTGATGCAGAACCCAATGTCATCGGTCCGTTCTACAACCTGGATGGCCTCATTACTCACATTTCTGTTCTAGGTGCCAAAGTGGATCATTCTGATAATGATGCTGACACTGATGAAGCCCCAGCCCCTACTCCAAAGCCGCAGAAGCTAAAGAAGGCTAAGGCTTCAAGATCAGCTGCTCCACCGAAAATTTCACGGATGAAGCCACTGGCTACTGCACCTCCTGAAGACAGTGTGCAGTCTGAAGATCTGTCACGCATCTCCAAGCCCCAGAGAGTCAAGATGCCTCTGCCACACACCAGCCAAGAACTGACTGCTGCTGCCATTCTGCGCAATGATGCCATTGATTTGTCCAGTGGTGAAGATCTGGCAGATGATGCTCTTGAGCAACTGATCAAGAGCAAAGAAGAAGCAGAAATCTTCAATGATCTGCCTCTCTTTGACGTGGCAATCATCCACAACTTCATTGATGAGTGGTTTGACACGCCCAACCTCAGCTTCGAAGATCTGCAACTTCCAATTGGCCTCAGTGTCGCCTTCCATGGCGCCATTGCTTCAGAGTTAGCTATCGCCCATCGCATTGTTGAACTGAAGCAGAAGAGTGACTTTGAGAAAACTCAGTTCAAGAAGCATATGGCCACGCTCAGCGTGCAAGAGGTGAAGAACTTCAAGATTATGATGCACGAGCTCAAAGAAGCCTTTCTCAAGAAACGTGCAGAAGCTCAGGGTTCTCGTGAGCGCATGAAGAGCCTGGCTGACAAGTGTGTGCAAGGCTACAACGAGGCTGAGAAGCGCAAGGCCCTTGGGCGTCCGGGCATTGATCCCAGGATGGCTGCTAAGAGGAAGAAGAAGCCCACTGTGGACGAACCCAACGCACCAAGGCAGGAAGCAGATCCCATTGTCTTCCCAACTAGCATGACTGGCTCGAAGCCAAAAGCCAGGTATACCGCTTCAGAACTAAAGAAGACGAGGACTGCTGAGGCTAAAGCCAGAAAGAGGAAATATCCTGAAGCCTCTGATGCTGCTCCCTCCAAGAAGAAGCGGAAGACCAAGAAGGAACGGGCTGCTCCCAAAGAGCCCTTAATTGTTGAACCTATCTCCAAGGTTCGCCCTGACGCTGAACGTCAAGAGCGCCAACTGACTATCCATGAGCCTGCTTCCACAGAGGCTTATGGAGCTGAAGACATTCCAGCAGCTGATCCCACCGCTGCTGAAGACATTGGTCACCATGACAATGTTGAAGATAATATAGTCCTTCCTCAGATCGAACACCAACATGTATCATCGCCTGTGCTTACGCATAGCGAACTCATCAGCATTGGTCGTTCCTTGACGCCAATCGCTCAGGATACAACATGGGCTGATCACCCATAGCAACCACAAGTCACACCATCCCGGCAAGAAGAAGATGACTTTGAGGCCCAGCCAACGCCATCTCCAAAGGCGTCGCCAGCATTCCGCAGGCTTCGCAAAGGATCAAGGTCTCAAGTCCCTCCTTCTAGCATTCCAGAAGGAGAAGTGCCTCACCAATCTGTTGCACGTCAAGTGTTTCCAGATGCCACTCCTACTGTGACTGAATCCGAAGCCAAACTGGCTAAAGATGTTCCGGCTGCATCAGCCGATGAAGAAGACACCCCAAGAGTTGCTACACCCCCGTCTCACCAAGAAGCTGTTCTCGAGGAGAACATGACTGTGATCGACCCTCCAGCTCATCAAGTGGAGGTTGAGAATCTTGAGGCTGCCACCATCAAAACAAATGAAGCCAATGACGTTGTCATGGCTGAAGCAAATGTGGAGACTGCACCAACCAATGAGCCAGAAGTCAGTGAAGCAAATGATGCTACTGCTCCTGTTCCTGCGCCTGCTGCTGGTCCTCAGTTTGACTATCATGTTGAGCACAGGCCTCAGGTACAGAAGCCAATTCCAAGGTTGCCCAGGTTTCCAGGTCCTGCATCAGCACCTGGATCCTTCAATCTCAATGGTTTCAAAACAGACAACACTTTCTTCAATAGCTCCAAGAACCCCTACTCAAGGGAACAAATATCTTCTGATCGGTTCTGGAGCTATCCACAGCGAAGCTATTACTCCTGCATTCTGTACAATCAAGGTCGCATCTTCCCACATAAGCGTCTTGACACCGAAGCAATAGCTGGTCTGCCCTGTCTGGAAGAAACTCTGGATTGCTTCAAAGAGGTTGGACTGTTGCCTTTTGTCACCGACCAAGAGCACTGGAACGAAGAGTTACTGCTCCAATTTTATGCCACACTCCACATACGTGGCTACAAGAGAGATCCGAAGACTTGGGTCCTGGAGTGGATGACAGGAAATGTTCATCACGAAGCCAAAGCCTTTGATATCATTGAGCTCACTGGTCTTCCCACTCCTGGAGATCTCTATGAACCTGGCTGTCAGCTTCACAGTGAAGCTCTGGAAAACATCTTTCAGAAGCCTGAACCGAACATGAGTCAGATGCTCAGTATGATGAAGCCCTTGCCACAAGATGCTGCATATCCTAAGGAGTTCTTTGTTGAAGACCTTGAGTATCTACCAAGGACTATCTATCACATCATAAGGCGAACTCTCTGGCCCATCAAAGGACATTCTCCACATGCCAAGCTGGAAGGTGCAATGAAGACTTTGGTCTTCTATATTATTCATGGCAAATGCTTCAATGCACAAGACGAGAAGGGGGAATTCTTCTATATTCTTCTATATTTGGTCGCCGAACACCACCGACGACCCTGCTGCTTCACCTACTCTTCATGGGAACGAGTAGATGCTCCATGTCTTCAAACCTTTTTGGTCCTTACTGACAAAAGGGGGAGAAGCATATGAGTTCGATAGTCTTCAAGCGGGTCCATATGGGCGGTTGCTTTATATTTTGCCTAGTGTTTACAACTCTCGTTTTGATACATTTGGTTCTTTGAGTTGTAACACTTAAACTCGATGGTCGTCTGCTACTTATTTGCTACTTTATGATGCGATGATAAATTCCGCATGTGCGACGATAAATTCCGCACTTAGATCATTTTGCAGACGTCCATTTTCCATTATGCATGTCATTATCTTCACATACCTTCACATGCATAATGAATTGTCATCATAAGTTGAAGAGGATCTCCACAAGTACAACCTGCCATGTGCATTTGCATTCCAAAAGCTAATTACTCATATGCACATCTTTAGGGGGAGCCCTTGCAACTTATTAAGACAATTCCTTATCCTTTACAATTTCACATTATATTCCCCGTTGAAAACTTCAACTAGTTTGTCATCAATCACCAAAAAAGGGGAGATTGTAAGTGCATCTAGTCCCACCCCTAGTTGGTTTTGGAGTATTGATGACAAACCTAGTTGAGGGACTAATGTGTTTGTGAGAATTGCAGGATAACACAGGTAGAAGTCCCTCATTGATTCGGTTTTCCTACCAGAGATGACCCCTAAAAATGTATGAAGACATTGATGTCAAAGGTGGTATGTGAAGATATTCACGTTGAAGACTATGACAAGAGAAGACATCGCATGAAGCCTATGGAGCTCGAAGATTTAGATCTTTCGTAGTTCTTTTTCTTCCTAGTTGAGTCATAGGAACCACCGTACTGTTAAGTGGGGTCCAAGAGAACCAGTCAGAATGACTGAAGTGATGCTTAACCAAAACCCATGTCTTCGAGTGAAGACTATGAGAGCGAATCTTGTCCAGAGTCGGACAAGTCATCTTTGCTTGTAGCCCAAGTAAAGTTGCCGTGTGTGTTTGAAATCTGACCGTTGGAATACGTGTCAGTTCCTTAGTGACCCAGGGTCATTTCGGACAAATCAGGTCGGGTTTCCTAGTGGCTATAAATAGCCCACCCCTACAACCATAAATGGTTGCCTGCTCAGAGTTAGAGTACGGCTTTTGTCGTTTGAGAGCAACCCACCTCGAAGCCTTTGAGAGAGAATTCCTTGCGAGGATAAATCCCTAACCACCCAGAGCCAAAGAGTGTTAGGCATCACTTAAGTCTTCCTGTCCGTGTGATCTGAAGACTTATTACACTTGAGGACTGTGAATCCTCCAGCCGGTTAGGCGTCGCGTTCTGAGCATCCAAGAGTCATTGTGGATCGCTGGTGAACAAAGTCTGTGAAGGTTTGGGAGTCTACCTTGAAGACTTACCAGACCAGAGTGATTGGGCGAGGTCTGTGTGACCTTAGCTCAAGGGGAATACGGTGAGGACTGGGTGTCCTGAGCTGCGTGTTCAGGACTGGGTGTCCGGGACTGTGTGTCCTCAGGTTTAAATACCTAGCCGCCCTAACCAGACGTACAGTTGTCACAGCAACTGGTCTAACAAATCATTGTCTTCAACGAGTCACTGGTTTCATCCTTCCCTTCCCTTTACTTACTGTTGGTCCTTGTGAAGTCATTGTATGATTGCACTATCTTTTGTCTTCACTGAGTGACTGCTTGTTCTTGTTCTGATTGGCTTCATAATATCTTCCTACCTGATCCTTACTACCTAGCTGCTATAGGTCATTGTGCTTTCACTTCATTGAATACTTGACTATGGTTTGCCTAGTGTAGTCTACCTTCCGCTGCATGGTAATAGGTCTATTTCTATCGTTAGTCTTCGAAACTTCCACGTTGTGAAGACGTTCATAAAAATCGCCTATTCACCCCCCCTCTAGTCGATATAACGCACTTTCAGGGTTCCGCCCCGGGCGACGCATTGCTGGATAGCTACCCAGTGGATGACATCATGGAGAACACTAACTGCGAGCTACACTTCAAAATGAAGAACATATCCATGAAGGTGACGGACGCCCTTGCTTTTACAAATCCCCCCGAGGCAACCTTTCATTGCAACCCGATTCCAGCGGGCTATGCTCGTGTCTTGGTTGATGAGGTGGTGGACCAATATTCGGGGCTAGAGCTTGACATTCCTGGAGGTGACGATGAGCACACACTAGGAGAGGCCAACCATCGTATCATCCTATGGAGAAAGGATTGCATCATCTTTCGAAGGCCACCGACACCGCGTCATCCGACTCCTCGTCGCAGTCCGCCACCGAGTCAGCAGACTCCCGCTCCTCCAAGTCCACCAACGCGTCAGGCCACTCCTCCTCCAAGTCCGGCACAGCTTCAGGCCACTCCTCCTCCTAGTCCGGCAAAGCGTCAGGCCACTCCTCCTCCAAGTATGGCACAGCTTCAGGCCACTCCTCCTCCAAGTCCGGCACAGCTTCAGGCCACTCCTCCTCCTCCAACTCAGACACGTCAGCCGTCTTCGCCGCCTCAGCAATCATGGAAGAGAGCCGCCTCAGCTATGGTGCGTAGCGGTACAAGTCGAGGTAGTACTGTAGGTGCAGGCGGAGGCAAGTGATTTCAATATGGTCCAAGCCTCGCGCCTCTTCCGCAAAGGACTTACGACAAGTCCGAGGAGGAAAACGTAGCCATATCGAAGGTCGAGGTGGAAGCCCATTTTGCACCGAAACCGCCACCGCCGCCAAGGGAGAAAGTGCCTGTGGAAAAGATTGACCACTTCATTCGTATGGCTAGACCACCAGCTCCCAAGCCTGTTGACACAGACTATGAGCGCCACCTCAGGAAGTTAAATCGAGCACGTCTACAAAAAGAGGCGAGCTCGAGCTCGAGCAAATCAGCTGGCAAAAGGAGCGGTAAAACCGTTCCCCAGCTGGGAGAATAGGCGGTGCAATCAACCCCCCCGCTTGTTGTGCCAACAACACATGAGAGTAGGCGCGCCCAATATTATTATGGGAAAACCGTTAACGTTCCCGGGATGGGCGATGTGGTAATAACCGAGGAGCATATTGCGCAGGCTGAATCGACCGGGATCACTGTTGGACAACTCCTCGATATCGAGCCCATGTCTCCGACTAGAGAGGAGGAAATAAAACAGAAATATGCCCGGGGCCAACCTTTGGTCGAGCCAGAGGAGGTCAATAAGCTCCCAACGAGAATGTATGAATTGCATCAATGGTACATGGACATTACCAAGATTTCCAATCGAGAGTCCCTCATGGTGAATGTCAACAAGGAGCATTACTACCATGACAAAGCTGTGACTGTTGAGTATTCAGAACTATTTCAGCTATACAATAAAGACGCACTCGACAAATCTATCGTCAGTTGCTATTGTCTATAAGTGATTTCTTTCTGTAATCTAAGTCTCAAGCTAGCTGTAGTGATCATTTTGATCAATCATTACCTGTAATTATCCTCACTATATTCTTTTCTGTGGTATTATGCAGGATGAAGATTTATGAAATGAAAAAAGGTGGACGCTATGGCATTGGGTTCGTTGACCCAAATACCATTAATGAATACGCATGGAAAATAGATCCATATCACGAAAAAAGTGTAGAGGAAAGCATGCTACAGTTCTTCAAGAAACTCAAATACAATGAAGATATACTACTTCCTTACAACTTCTAGTGAGTCACACTGTCTTGTACTACAAATTTTGTTTTTCCCTACTAGCTATAGCTACATGTTTTTGTTTACATATGCCCGCTTAATTAAGACATCCAAACGTGTGTGCATGCAGATTTCACTGGATCTTGTTAATCATTAAAGTTGATGAAGGAACAGTTAAAGTACTAGACTCACTACTTAAGAAAGCAAGTGACTACACCATCGTGAAGGGGATAGTCAACAAGTAATTTCAATCATTATTAACTATATCTCGGCCTATTTAATTAGTTCATCATTTCCTAATAACAACTATTTAATAACCCATTTATTCATTTTCTTTGTCGGTGGGCAGGGCTTGGGCAAAGTTCATCAGGGTCACTCCAGGCCCATGGAAACAAAGTCTGAAATGGTATCGACCCAAGGTAAGTAATTAAGTAGTACTAGCTAGCTGCCATCTCTTTAATTAGCATGCTTATTATTATCTGATCAAATTCCATTCTCGTAAAGGCCCTGAAGCAGGCGCCGGGGAATGATCTATGTGCATACTACGTTTGCGAGAACATTCGCATGATGGCGTCCGAAAGGAGCAAATCTCAAAGACAGGAGTGGGTACGATATCGATTGTCAGAACACTATTCACAAATTTTACACCATTATCGATATTTAGTCACACAACTAATGCACATGCATATTGATTTCCTTCTTAACAGTTCAAAGAGGTGCGGGACAAGCTCCTAGCACCGGACCGCATAGAAGCAATTTAAGAGGAAATAGTGGGATTTTTGCTCGACCAGGTCATAGATCCCAAAGGAGAATACCATTACCCGCTACCGCCCCCATGAACCACTTCCAATTGTTATCGTGCTCCGAAGGCACCAATTAGCTATAGGCTAATGTCACTGGCTCCGAAGGCACAAATTAGGAGAAATTGTATATATATATATATATATATATATTATGATCGGTTCTATTAGAAATTCTATTTATATATATGCATAACGTGTACAATATGTAGTATCGTAAAATACCAGCAAACGAAAAATAATTAAATGGAAAACACAAATTAAATGAAAAAGAAATCATAAACCCCAAAACCCCCTAACATTTTAATACCGGTTAGTGACACCAACCGGTACTAAAGGGCTCCCTGCCCCCGAAGCTGCTCGTGCCACGTGGTTGCCTTTTAACACCGGTTCGTGCTGAACCGGTACTAAAGGGGGGGGCTTTAGTGCCTACATTTTAGCGCCGGTTATCAAATCGGCACTAAAGGGCCTTACGAACCGATGCTATTGCCCGGTTCTGCACTAGTGTGTCTCTTTTGAGTCTTTCTCGTCACGACTGTTTTTTTCTTACAAAAAATCACTAGTATCACTGGACAGAGAACACAAGGTGCATGCCACTGTTTGCTGTGTTCGTCAGAGCTCACAACAACTGTTAAAACGAACCGATGTGGTGTGATTCACATCCCACTTCTAAAAGCCAAAAAAAAGGAGCCGGAGGCCGGAGATGGCCATGCGTGCTCGTCATGGATTCAGCTGCAAATGCTGCAGCCAAACCAAGTTACTCTGCTGCTAGTCATTACTCATTAACTTGCGGTTGCCCCTGCCTGGATCCGGCCGCTGCTACAACCTGAGCCACTCGAGGCCGTCGATGAAGCTGAGGGAGATGAATGGCTTGGCCTCCTCGTCGGTGAGCTCCCGGGACCAGTCCACCCTGCCGGCGTGGTTGGCCCCCGGCCCCGAGCACTTGTACTGCCCGTAGAACACCGTCCTGCGCATCCAACAAGAAAAGACGTCAGCCCAGTTGCACTTGCGCCAGAGGAACATAGATGGCATTCAGAAGAGAGGGAGAGACGTACATCTCTCGCGTTGGGTCGCCCCAGTTGTACCAGCCGCGGGGGATGATGATGTTGTCCATGTAGGTGTAGGCGAAGACGACGCGGGAGAAGGTGCCCCAGGCGCGGCCCAGGTAGAGCGCCCCCGACCCCGTCACCCGGCAGTTGAGGAAGGAGAACCCCGTGTCGTCCAGCATGCTCCGCCGGTTCTGCGCCGTCAGCGCCCCGTAGTGCGGCGAGATCGCGTGCACGTGGCAACCCTGTATGCATTCCCCAAAACGCATGCCGCCATGCCATGGACGCCCAGGTTAGCTTAGCTAGTGACTGACTGATTGGCTACCAAAGTTTTATGTCGAGCTAATTAAGCTAAGGGCAAGCAGATAGATAGGCACGGCACCAACTAGCCAGCCAGCTCCTCCGTCACGGGCCGGAGCTAGCCGCCGGCACCTGGGGCCAAGCCCTAGATGGAGGGGCCGGGGAACCTGCCGCCAGCAGAAAGCTACATTCCGCAACGATACAAGCGGCGCGACAATGGCTCACTGCCATCAAGAACCAAAACCGCCATTAATTAATGGAAATCTACATTCCCTTCTATCTTGTCTTGTCCCAGCATGCACGGCGGACGAACAGAAACGAGACGGATACGTACGGGAGGCCGCGACCCAGCATGCATGCAGGCAGCATCCATCCGCCACGGGACGAGATCGTGTCTCGCAGCATGGCATGGGCACGGGCGCCAGCCACGGCACGACATGGATCGGGAGCGGTGCCTGCCACGGAACGAGATCGTGTCTGCCCCAGAGCGAGAAGGGCGGCCTGGGCTGCTGGCGGGACAAAGATTCGTCACGGGCTCACGGTGCTACTAGCCACGTCCTATTCCCTTCCAGGAATGTACTGTCACTGTGACAGGAACACTGCCTTGTGTTTTAACAGTGTGAGAACGCTCAAGACCGACCCGTGCACACGTACGTGACTCTACGTGGGACACTGGTAGGCCATGCGCGCTGGAGCTGGATGCTCTGCTGTGGCCCAGCCCCGGCGGGTACTGACATGCCACCACCTCTTTGTGCTCTATGCAGGGCTCGGGCGGACGTACAGTGGCAGTCGACACACCGACAAGTCAGGCCGAGCAAAGATACTCTGTTGACTCGAATTGCAAGCTTGCTTGAGAAATTAAGAGGAATGTCTGTGCAAGCTTGCTTGAGACGGAGAATGAGAGAAAGAGATGATGCACACACCTCGTAGAGGGAGAGGGCGTTGCCGAAGATGAAGTCGACGGAGCCCTCGATGTAGCAGTCCTTGTAGTAGTGGCGGCCCAGGTGGTCATACAGCGTGTCCTGCGCGCCCAGGAAGTTGCACCCCACGAACGCCGCGTTGTCCGCCGATATCCGCAGCGCCACCCCCTGCTTCCCCAGCGCGCCCGGCCGAGGCACCGGCGCCGTGTTCTGCACAGTTTCACCCACAAATCAATCAATCGATGTCATGTCGCCATGGCCGGCCAAGCCTTCCGAGTACGCACGCACCTTGAAGGTGATGTTCTTGGCGACGAAGAACTGCGAGTTGACGGCGAAGGTGGCGGAGGCGAAGGTGCCGAAGGGGCGGCCCCAGGGCCCGGCCGTGTCCGCCGTGTCGCCCCACTGCACCACCGTCCGGTCCGCGCCCGCGCCCTCCACCGTCACGAACCCGCGCAGCGGCGAGATGCTCACCTTCTCCCTGCAGCACCGCCGCATCGTCAGACGCCGAGCACCGAAAGAGAACGATCGACGAGTATGGTAGCGAGGTCAGGTCACGCACGTACGTGTAGGTGCCGGCATTGACCTTGATGACGACGCGCATCAGGTTGATGAGCGGGAGCGAGTCCACGGCGGCCTGGATGGTGGTGAAGTCTCCTGCCCCGGGCGTCCTGTCCACGACGATCGTGCGCGTCGACGGGAGCAGCGCGCGGTTGAGCGCGCGCTGGAACACGCTGTGGTCAAGCCCGCCCATGAACCGCACCCACCGCGTGAACCTCCGCTCGATCGCCTCCGCCGCCGTCGCGTTCGCCGGGTACGGCCTCGCCGCCATCGCCTTCCCCGGCCGCAGGCCCTTGGTATGCCTGTGTGCCACGCTCCCGCTCCCGCGCCCCCGCTCCCGCCCGTGCCCATGCCGGCCGGCGTCCACGTCGCCCGGCTCGAGCAGCAGCAGCGCCGCCACGGCCACGCACGCCAGCAACCTCGCCCGCGCCCGCACCCCCGACGACGACGCCGACACCGCCATTGCCGCGACAATGCGCTGCACGCACGTACGCCAATGGCAGCAGCCGATGGGTGCTGTTGGCTGTCGCGGTGGTCACTCACCTCACCGGCAGCTAGCTGGGTGCAAGGCTACAAGGGGGGGGGTGTCAGGTTTAATCGGGGAGCGGGGGGAATTTAAGGAGATCACGGGCGCCCTGTTCCGAAGGAACGATGGAATGACGCAGCTCACGAGCACGAGCAGAGCCCGCTGTTCGTGCTGGTTGGCTCTAGTGTGGGCGTGGGCGTGCGCGCGCATCTAGCAGAGCGGCGCTTGTGCTGTGCGCGGCGGCCACGGGGGTGCATGCACCACATGCATGTGCGCTCGTTCGTCTTCGTCTTGCCCTTCGTTCGCCTCTGTCTCCCAGTGTCCTATCCGGAAAGGCAAACCAGCCTTGTACGTACTTACGGTGGCTAACCGCGGCCCCGTGGTTTACTTTGTTTTGAGCAGTGTTGCCATGCACCCTGGTTCCATTCCGTGGCGGCATCACGACCTCCGACGTGGCTCTCGTGGGTGATGAGCGCTGCTAGTAGACACACCTTTTCTTTCAGTAATAAACTATATAATGACCGAAAACAGTGTTTTCTGAAACGGATTTGCCAGCATTTCCACTTCCGGGAAGAAGATATCCAACGCTGGTGGGTTGCCCGGCGTCGACCGAGCTGCGCTGCATTGCATGCGCGTCGATTCCCAACCAACCATACATAAAAGTCGTACGGGAATGAGTGAGTAGGCAATTGAGCAATTGGGCATGCTCGCCATCAAGTACAGCCTGCACCATCCTTGCAGCTTTACACAGTTATATTACAGCCACCCATACCTCGTATTAGTAGCGTCAATCAAGTGATCTCTGTGCGTCCGTAAATGCAATCAACAGGGAAGCGCACATTCTCTGTCACTGTTGGTTCCCCCTCTCTCCTACTGTCAGCTTGTGCCGCCCGTGAGCGTCAGGTCTCTCTCGCTTTTACAGAAGGAAAAGCGGTATTGCAATACCGGCCGAATCGCTACCGGTTCCATAGATATTGGCTGGAGCAAACCGACACTACACGCTCCATATGCATTGGCTACTCCCCACTTGCGCTAGCTCAGCTGGGCCGGCGACCCTGCTGCATCCATCCAGCTCGGTGCTACCAAGCATGGTGATGGGGTAAATTGTGGAGCTACCACTCATTCACTCAGGTATCAGGGCCACTTCCCCACTACACCGATATATACTCTACTGCATTACCGTACAGGGTATGGCAAGTGCAGCCTTTATACTTTCTTCTCCACGAAGCCGCACGCACTTGCCCAGATCTGCACAGCAGCCACATTTGACATTTCCAAGCATCATCATCTCAAATGGAGCTAGACTTCTTTTTCCAACATAACGCACTTATTTAAGTACAGACAGACTTCCACAGACATGCTTTGTTTAGCATCCGGAAAACTTATTATCCAGCCTAGGTGCATCTCAGAAAATTTCTGAAACGGACTACGCGCGCACACAACACAGTCAAGAAGATAGGTTCGCTAGTCTCCCAGGAACTTCACTGGCTACCACTCTGAGGGCGAAAGGCGGGTATACATGGGGCTAGGCTAGAAAAACAAGAGAGGTTCTATGTCTGCGGAAACGGAAGAAGACGACACAAGTCAAGGCAGGGTTGGCTGTACACGGAGGGCGGCATATCATTCTTCCTCCTGCTGTTGTTCTACATCTACAACATCCGCGATCTGGGAGCTGCGGATCCCCCAGAAGGATTTCGGGTGCAGATGCCTCTTGGTGGTACTGAACCGCCAGCCTATGTTGGAACCGCAGGGCACGCACGACGCGATAGTCCAAGCGTATCTGCACATATATATAGCAAGACAAATGTGCTTATGGTTTGATCTCACATTCAAAGATCGTACAATAAACACGGAGGCGACTGGAAGATAAACAAGGAGTCGTGAAGAAGGCCCATACCCTGGAAACCAGCTGTGTTCTTCTGTGGGTTCCCCCTCGAGAGCAAGCCCCGTTGCATTGTTCACAGTAATCGTTGCATGCACGTACCCATGATTGTTGACGTAAGTACCGAGAGGCCCATCGCTAGACATCACCACCACATCACTGTGCTTTGCTATTTCAGACTGCCATAATTAACATACATGTCAGAATAGAATAATGGGCATAATCTTGAAATTATTTGATTTAGCTATACATGAGCAATACGAATTAGAAGCAACTTGGTTTTACATTAATGCCATTACTCATCAAGCAGCTGCAAGAGGCAACAGCACCCAAGTATCTGGGTGCAACTTTGGACCAAGCCTTGTTGGAACATGTTAATCTAGCATGCTGTGATACAGGTGAGCTAGAAAGCTATTTTTTTTTAATGAAAACAACAGACCACAAACTAGTGAAACCGGATCAACATCAAGATAGAACTACCAGTCAGAAACTAGTAAAAATATCACCTCTAGATACAATAGATTGTTACCTTGCAGTATCCACATTTTATGAGATCACAGGCCTTTAGAAGCTGGATCTCCCTTCGTAGGCGATACGAAACCCCATTAATCTCCAGCAATTTTTGTCTCACAGGTTCCGATACTGGAAGCTGGTTTCCGATGTAAAATGACAAAAGATCTGGCTTTTTTACAAGCTCATCAATGCTTGGCGTTTTGATTATCAGTCTCCACAAATCTGCAACAAAAGGACAGTGTAAAAAAAGATAACCAGCTGAAAATCAGAAACATACCTAAGGATTTGCACAATTATCATTCATTTACTTTGGTGAGAGGATGTTTTTCCTATGAGAACAATGTACACAGGGCAAAGTTGGCATTGTCCAGTAAAGATTCAGTGAAATATGTAGGGCATGTTTGGTTGGTATACTAAGGTTCCACACTTTGTCAGGCCACAAGAAAGCATGGCAAAGTGTGGCGCCAATTTTAATTGCCTAACCTTAGGCATGTATGGCAAAAAAACTGTGTCAAATGTTGGCAAACATGGTATATGAACCAAACAGACACGTAATGACAAGAATGCACTGTAAGATTCATAAGAAACCAGTTTGATGAAATAGGAGCGCTTCACATACCAGCAGCTCTACAGGCAAGTGAATATGGGTCATACATTTCATAAGCCCATTGAGGCCAAAAGGCCAATGATGCCTGAAGAGGCTTCTTCGAGTAATTAGCAGCATTGTACTGGTGCTGGTGCTTTGTATCTGTTCTTGAGCTCGAGGGTGTCGAGCAAATATAATCCTCCTCATCCATGTTGGTATTCTCGCCTGACTGACCAGAAGGCTTCGTTGAATTGCTAGACTGTGAACTTGAATCACTTGCAGAAGGAGTATCACAATCTAGGCCTGAATCCATAAGGCCCTGTTGTTTCATTGGTGGCACATCCAAGCTCATAACTGGTGAAGAAGTATGCAGCCGGCAGCTCCTAGATGCAGCTAGCTGTGCAAATGCACCTCTTGGAGTTCTTAGTGGAGGATCTTCCTCAATGATTTGAACCTCACCCCACACCTAAGGACAAGAGTAAATGAAACAAAGCTACATTTGTCCTGCTTCTAATTCAAAAGAACATAAAACAAGGCTACCCAATTAGATCTTAGACTTACCACCCCATCAACATCCGACCAGTAACGAATCAGACGAAATCGTTGCTGACCACGTGCTTTAACATTTATTGAACCATCATCCGACCGTCCAAGTTGCCGTATCTGCAAACAAACAAAAATACCAACTGATCTGATCAGGCTGTTCAGAAGAATAGTTCTAACCATAAAAGACAAATGGCACCAAATTACATATAACATTTTATCTTTCGAGATTATGCAAGGGATCTTAAAATTTATCACATGTGTACCATGCCACCATATGTAACTAATAACCCCTAATCCCTCCGCCCTAATTTACATGGCGCCCACGTATTTCAATGTTCAAGTTTGACAATTTACTTGCCCAGTAAGACGTAGATTGTGTGCCACAAAAATTATACCATTGAATTTATATTTGAAAAAAGTTTCCAGCAGTACTGTTTGTATGGCACATACTCATATATCATTGATCTAATTGACTGTCAAAGTAAAATCACAAAAAACGAGGGCGCCACATAAATCAGGACGGAGGAAGTATTAAGTATATAGAACTAGGATACACTCCCTCCGTCCCATAATATAAGAACGTTTTTTACACTAGTGTAGTGTCAAAAATGCTCTTATATTATGGGACGGAGGGAGTAGCATACACATGGAGTTGGTCACTAAACAGCTCCATTGGGAATTTAGAACCAAAAAAAGCTAACCAAATGAACAATCCATGCACATAGAGATTGATCAATAACTTCAGACTGGTCTGGAAATTGCAACTCAAAGCATAACAGAAATAAATGTACGGCACCTCTGCTGTGGTTCCAACTGAAGCATTAGCATAGTTTCGATGATTTGGCCGTCCGTGCATGAGAACCTATACATCGAGTCATAGTCTTTAAAAATTAATCCACAAGTAAAAGCAACTAATTTTAACATGATTGGAACGCACCACGCCTATTGTGCCCGGGGCATCATCACGCCTTAAAGCCTTCTCGACAGCTGCCACAAACCTAGCCTCAATTAGTTTCAGAGGCAAGGTAGCTCCAGGAAACAGGACGACACCTGTGAAATATTCATAGCACCATTACATTTGATAGTCTGTAAGAAAAAATAATATAACCTTTATGCTATGACTTCTAATGTGTAACCGTGCATGAGTAAGGACAAACCATACCGAATTGTGCCTCTTTTCGCTGGATCTGGATTTGCAATTAAGAAACTATTTTGACAGGCCATCCTATCAGGATCCCAAAGAATCTAATAGCAAGTTATCAGCATATTACCTTTTTAGGATTGCTCGTAGACGATTCATTATTGAGTATAACTTATCTAGTTACAGACGAAAACTTCAATTATCAAGAGAAACACCAGCTAATATTTTCCTTCTGCTTCCTGATCTTAGACGGATGGCCAGGGCCCAGGGGAGCATCAGCCTAGTGGTGTAGGCGGCTGAGGCAGAGATGTCTGGTGGGCAGAGCTGGTACAGGGGTTCTCGTCTAAGAGGACACTTGGCGGGAACGGGGTGGGGTGAGCCATTGATACACTGTAGGTGGGCATGGGTGGTGTTGGAGGGGGGTGAGAGGGAGGAGCTTGGAGCGGAGGAGGAGGTAGAATTGCAGCTTTCCGCTTTCGGTTGGAAGAGGAAGCGTTTCAACCACAACCTTCCATTTATTGGCTGTCGGAAGGTTGTCGTTCAGCACAAACATGCTAGCATGCATGAGCTAGACGCGTTATTAATTGAAAAGCCAAGGCATCTTGACATTTTACTGTAAAGTAGACACGTGTCTTTATATCTGCAAATCTCCAATTCTAAAGGAAACAACTACCAATAATAATGCTTTTCAATTCAGACTATCATATTCAAAACTAGAAAAAACACTCACAATCTGTGGGGCATAAAAAGTATCTATTAAATGATATCTCGGTAAATTTGACGAAGCACCAATCCATGCATCTTCAAGGTTATCAGGACAATAAAAATCTTTGCCAAAAGAAAGACAATAAAAATGAAGGATACAAGTGCATGAATTAACAAATAACATACAGAAATATAAGAGCATTACTGTGAAGAAAGGTCATTGGCAAGTTGAGAATGAATTAACAAATGACATACAGAAACAGAAGAGTATTACCGTGAAGAAAGAGCATTGGCAGGCTGAGGATCGAACCAGCTTCTAAGAGAGTAGCTTTTCTGCCCGGTATATCATCAACGTCTGAGTGACACGCAAAGAGACATTTAGAACATGCAGTTAGCATCATAAAAACATGGGAGGTCGGCACGGATAATTTACCGCCAAGATAGGTGTGCAGTGCGGTTTGACGGCCGAATTCCCTACGTCCATCCTCATCATTATCCAGCCTGGTACACATGAATCAGGAAATGAGCATGAGAAGTGCCATGATCCAATCTAATGAACACGATCCGCAGCTAATCCAGACTACAGAGCGAGATTTCGGTCAGGGATGCTGTGTTTAGAGCTGTGGAGCCACTCCTTTCCCTGAAATCCCCACACACTCCCCACCCTAGGGTTTAGTCCGGATGGCAATATACTTCTTCTTTAATAAACGAGAGTAAACATCCATTCCCTGAAATCCCCACTCTCTCTCCACCCTAGGGTTTACAGGCCTAACGCTCATCCGACCGCAGCCCCTCCGCTCTCAGCCCCGAAATGCTCTCTTGGGCGGATCGCCTCGATGTCGGCGGCTTCCGCACCGCCGATTCCACCGGCACAGCTCTACAGCTCCGCCCCCTAGACCTAGAACAGCAAGCACGCTACGGCTACAGCGCGGATGCTACACGGGAGGGGGGGTATGGCGACGAGTGGTGTTGAGAGATGACCTCGCGAAGGAGCCGATGGCGAGCACCTGGCGGTAGATCTCGTCCTCCATCTGCTCCCACTCCCTCTCGAACCTCTCCTGGCCGCGGCCTGGGTTCACGTCGAGCAGCCCGGCGGCGAGCCCCACCCTTCCGGGCTCGTCCATCTCCGCGGCGTCCTGCAGGACCGTCCCGTCCCACTCCCACCACTCCGCCTCCATCTCGCCGGCCACAATCGCAGCCGAGATTTGGCTTCTCCTCTCTCTCTCTCTCCGGTTCCCCCTCCTCTCTCCGGCTGTTTCTGTTTGTGTCTGGGCTGCCTGGGTCCAGTTTTTTTTCCCCCAAGGTGTAAACTACGCGAGGCTTCTCGTCACATCATCCATCCAGTTCCAGTCCACGTGTTCACGGCCCATTACACATTTCCCCCAGGCGCCCATTCGGCCCATTTGCCCGTACGCACTCCTCCGCCGCGGCCTCCTCACTCCTCAGAGGCGCAGCCGCGCAACGCTGCCGGCGTCAAGCCGGAGCCCGGCTCTCCCCGCTGGTAACAGCTGCTGCACTCGCTTCTCCGTATCGTCTGCCGCACTGCGACAGCGGCTCCCGGTAATTTCTGCGACTGTTTTCGAGGTCGCGATGCTGGTTACTTTGGCCCCGCTGATTTGTGCTGATTCGAGCAGGGGTCGGCACAGTCGCGCGGAGGATTGGGGCCGCTGCTGTACTGGTCGCCGGGGCTCCTGTCGACGAATCGCCCGCCCGCCAATCCCTCGCCCGGGCGTAGGCATCACCGGGGCTTTGCCTTTGCCCAGCCCCAATCCGGGCGTCACTTGGGGGGGAAAGTGGGTCTCCATGCGCCATCACATCTGCTGCGGAATCGACGTATCTAAAAAGAGGTAGTGTATCCACGCGACATGCCTTACCCGTTGCTACCCTTGACAGAGATTGCCAACTTGTTATTCAAGCATAATAGATTTTGGCATTTTTGCCGAGCTAGGTTCGTGATGCCACTAGAAGCATGCTGTAGCGTTCCTACCATCTTGATGTTTGGTCTTCAGAGTCTGGTAAATCCAACTAGGAGCTCACCGGAGCTTTCCAGAGTGTGCTTATTTGATATACATAATCGGTGGTGCCGTTTTAGATCTCGGCAGTATTGTTTGGCTAGAGGTTGCTAATAAATGGGTCGCCAATCTCATCGTTATAATTGAAATTATGAGGACAAATGCAAGGTCTCACTACACGCGAAAACAAAACAAGAATCATCTGAACACCGACCAACTAAGAACATCGTGAGCATGCGCACAAAAGATTAATAAAAGGTGTCTTTTGAAGATGAAGCTTGAGCCCATGGCGTGTACTGTCAGCCATGTAGAGTATATGCGCGTCGTGAATAGTATCTTTTGTTTTACGGAGGCGCATCTGTCGTTACTATGAAGAGCGTGCTGATACCTAGTTTCCTCAGCCGACACAAGCCACTGGTAACAGAAAGCCACGCAAGAGGATATGTATGCTATGTATATGGTAAGTCTTGCAGCCACGATTGAAGAATCTCATCATAGTACTATCTCCGCTATGTTGTTCGTTGTCTTTTAGAGGACGTGTGTAAAACTTCACGAGACGCTCTGTCTTCCCCGAGAACTGTTCATTTAATATTCCTAAAAAGCTAAAAAAACTCGAGAGCTGGGCAACTATTATCCAATTATTGTTTCTATCAGCGGTAAGTAGTGAGCAATAACCACTTGATGTGCACCCTCTCATACACAATACAAATATCAGCAGACATTATCATGACATTATGATGAATCATATGGGAGGGAGTGCTATGTTAATTACTTAAAACCTCATGCTTTAATCATGCATGAAGTGCTAGCATGGCATTATGTGTCATAGATTACTGGGCACAACAGACTTCCTTTGTTGCAGATTTACAGGTAAATATATAACGAATTGAGTGATGTGCTGTCTTGTTTCGAAATGCAACAAATGGATTATGTACTTCTACACTATCTTGAATGTGGTTTATAGAGAAAATTTTCTTGTCGTATGCCCATGCAATTTCTCAGAAGAGATATTCCATCTTCTATTGCATGTAGAGGCCTGGCATGCTTTCCGAAGGGTGTTGTCATGTGAATGTTCTGTATGTAAAGGGAAAGCGATGCAGCTGCAAGGATGAAGAGTGAAAACCATGCTATAGGATCTTTATATAAATGCATGCAACATTCAGGGAAGGTAGTAACTGTTATATGTTAATTCATCTTCTGCACTCGTTTTATCACTCAGTGCTATAGCAATTTTGTCTGCCTAGAACTTTCTCTTCTTTTCTAATCCTCCAATCAAATGGGCCTTTGGGCTATTTCATTCCACATCAGATTCTCTTATCAAGATGTGATGCTGATTGAAGGACGGTGAAGACCAATCCTTGGACCAATCACTGGATGGATCTATTTCGCTTCTTTTTGCAAAGCTTGATAACGTGCCACGTGGTCCAGTGATTTGAGAGAGTCTTGGTTTGTAACTGTTTGAAGGAGATTGAAATCGTTTTCTTTCTCTAGCTTTCTTTGGGCTGTGCACAAAGTAGGCATATCTTAGACCTATTTGAATTCTCTATCGTTCTCGATGATTTTATCACCACATTATGCTTGAACTTTGAGATACACAAACACTAGTTTTGTTATACCATTCCCCTTATGTCCGTGTATTAGTTCCTGCAACGTGTCGCTCTAGAAAATTTCCTCTATCAGGACAGTTCATATATCCAGACTTGACACATGTTCATTTCCTGTAAGAATGAGCCACCACATGAAACATCTTATGTGATCAAGTAATACTCTTTATGTTCATTGTCTTGATTCTTGGACTCCAGTATGCTCAGACCGAGGCATGTATAGATGAACCCATGTAAATGTTCCTCACCGGGAAAAGAGAATGCTGTTTTGTTTCGCCCTCGATGAATGACCATTGAATTCCTTCTTTCCAATTTAGTCTGATAATGTCAAGCCTTGAGAAAGTTGTTAGAATTTAGAACTTGTCAGAAGCTATCACATGCAGATGCTGACCTGTATCTGATTATGTTATAAGTATTGTTTTTTTAACCTTTTTACCTTCTTCTGGAGTTTGTTCTTCAGGTTTGCAGATGTCAAATTTGTATGCTCGATGATGTGCGATGTAGAAAAAATGGACTGAGGGTAGTAACCCATCTGCATAGACCAAAGAAGAAAGGCTTGGGTTTCTACACGCCAATATAAAGGAGGAGCATCACAGTCTGTTGATGTTCAAGTCATTCTCCAAAATGTGAATAGATGCTGCACACGCTGCAACAAAACCATTTGCATATGTAAGATGATAAGGCTTTGCCATCAGAACTTCAAAATATCTTCACTTCCACTTATGTTGGTGGAGGAACAGTGAAGCCTCCAGAGCTATATAAACAACCTGATGTTCAACTTTCTACAACCAGAGAGATCGACCAGTTGGATATGCATTTTGTGCTTGCCTCCCACAGCCCCTGCTTAGCCTCTTTTCCCATCGTTCAACACTTATAAATGGAGTATGCTAATTTACGACGCCAAGCAGCATCCTTGAAAAGGAGCCTCTTTGATCAGGCTTGTGCTCTGTTCATCTCATGCATTAAGCATCAAAGTTCATGCAGTAAACACTTGTCATGTTTTCTTTACAGAGCCAAGACAAGAATTGTCAGTTTGCACCTCTGTTTCAAACTTTGACACACCTTAGAAAAATCTGAATGAAGCACAAATATTGAATAAGTTTGCTACCATTTAGTGCTTAAATTCCGCTTTTTCTTTATGTGCGGCAACGCTTTAAGAATTAAGATTTTTTTAGCCATTTTGGAACTCTCCTTTTCTGCTACTTATCTTATTTTAATGTGCGTTGATATGGATATGTGCTGATTTAGCTAATCATATTTGGTAACAGGGGTATTTGGATGAGCAATTTTGCCAGGTTGAGGACTTGCAGGATGAAGCAAGCCCCAATTTTGCAGAAGAAGTGGTCTCCTTGTTCTTCAAGGACTCAGCGAGGCTAGTGACAAACATTGAGCAAGCTATGTAAGCAATGGCACTTCCATAAACTTAGTCAATTGTTGTTAAGCAGTATCTAACAACAACACTGCAGGGAGAAGTATCCAAAAGATTTCAATAGATGGGATGCACACATGCAGCAGCTTAGAGGCAGCTGTTTTAGGTATGTCAAGACAGTCAAGTTTGAATATCTTTAGGCGATAGATGATTAGATGTTGCATGCCTATGTGAAAGAAATTGGTGGTGGACTCTTAGAGGCTGTTGAATTTGTTGCCCTTTTAGGCAAATTCTTGACTAGTCTTGATTACCTATTGGGCAGGACCCCTGCTTTTGCCAACAAACTGGTCAGCTTGGATTAGAAAGCCATCACCTGTTGAAGGAGAGACCCACATGGCTAAACTCAGTTTCGTGGGTGAAAAGCGATAATTGTTTGGTTTTGTAAAAAAAAAGTCACAAGTTTGCAGAACTTAATCTGAACCTTTGACTACTAACAGAAAATAATGGATAGGAAAATTACCAAACAAGCTGTTGACTATTTGTTCCATGAGCCACCAGAAAGCTCCTGCAGCACACTGCTTCTAGATATCGGATGTGTCTCAACACTGCATGTTTGTGTCCTCAATTCTCGAAACCATTTTTTTTTGTCGTCCTCAATTCTTGAAACAGTGCCTTGTTTACTTCTTTTTTTTGCTTGGTGGTGCTTCTACGTTTTTGTTTTACTTTAAGTGCCTCAGTGAATGTGTGCACCAAAGTTTTTCTTTTTCTTGACAGAGATCCCCTAACGCAGAGATTTATATTGCTTTCATCACGCAGTACTAATCATGTGCGTCCATTTTACAACTAAATGTTGGATGCATGTGGAGTAGCGAACATTGGCCTTTTACAGATGATATGTATCATGAGATAACATGCTTGCAGCTCCTTTGCCATGACATAAAGAGCTGACAATTTGCATTTGTTATATACTACTCTGCTGTAAAGTTTTGGGCTTAAGCTTAACATATACAACTTGCCACAGCATCGGCGCTTCTAAGATGAACAATGAGTGCACATCTTTCAGGAACAGCTGTGGAGAAGAAAATGCTGAAGGGTCTCTCTCTCTCTCTCTCCTGCTTAATTAGTTGGTTAGCATGTCGACATGTGGTTTTCTATCCAAAGCATACAGGTTAATCACTACCGACACGTCTTCTTTCATCCATATTAAGATATTATTATGCAGCTGCAGGAGAACTTTCCAGAAAGTGAAGAGGGAGCATGCTATTCTGAGGCAGAAGCTGGAGTCCTACTTCCAGGTAATCTTCATGAATCAGTCATCACCATGTGTATCCGATCTCGCCATGTGCTCTAATAACATGACATAGCCACACGCAGCTGCTGCGACAAGCTGGTCCTGCCAGGGCCGCGACCAGGCCTGGAAGCATGTAAGGCGCTGGCGCTTTACAGGGAGGTGAACCAGTATATCTCTATACGGGATTGTTGCAGAGGAAGAAGACCCAGGAACAGGAGACATGCCTGGCGTTAGTTCATTAATGCCTGAAAGATACCGTATAATGATCA
Source organism: Triticum urartu (assembly GCF_003073215.2). Lineage (NCBI taxonomy): Eukaryota > Viridiplantae > Streptophyta > Magnoliopsida > Poales > Poaceae > Triticum > Triticum urartu. The sequence continues at coordinate 524,793,361 of NC_053022.1, read as the reverse complement.
TAAAAAAAGGTATCATAGTAATATAATCATAAGGGCACCATGTTGGTGTCCTGTTGGATAATAGTCTGATATAGTCGTATCATGTCATGTCCGCGCTTATGTACGGTAAATAAAACCAACCGAGCTTGCAAGTGTCTGTTACGGAGTATTAATTAATTAATTTATTGACAAGGAGCCTGTGAATGAATGTTTGCACAACAGCCAACTGGAAAGCAATAGTCATATTTCTTATCCATTGATTCTTCTGTTAATTGAAATCTATTACTGGCCGTTCTTTTTATTCGATTTAGTCTTCATTTTTTATGTGAGATGTTTGTAGAGGTTAGTAAATCTTTGTCGCTTCGCCTTTATCTGCCCCTATTTGTCCAGACAGCGAGGGGTCATTCCGTTGTTGTGCGGAGTTGAAATTTTTAATCTCATGTGCGTCGGTGACCACTGATGTGGATTGTGGTAGGCTGAAGCTGGAGTGTTAGGACCGCCTGAGAGGTTGCGATGGCTCTAATCAACGTCTGATGGACAGTACTGAGCTAACGGGGGAATAGTTGAGAAATCTCTGTGATGGGCATGACTGAGCTACCAAGGATATCTCTCTCACTATGCCAAACTTGTTGCAGGGTGTACTGATTGGTTTGTTTACATGCGCCCTCACGCTTTGTGGCCTGACCGTGAAGTCGCAACCACTCTGGGGACGACGCAGGCAGAGATGATAAAAGGGAAACCAAGATGAACTCCCGCCTCCCGGTGCCGAAGAAGGGAAGTGGAAGAAACTTCGCACCGGAGCAAACTTTTGCCTCTGCACGCAGGAAATCCAATTGACCAAAAATACACGTTTGACCAAGAATATTGAAAAAAAATTATACCAACATCACATAACTATTTTTTAAAAATACTCCTCCATTCACTATTAGAATGTGTTTAACATATTTTAATATGGACTACATACGGACTAAAATGAATGAACAAACACACAAAGATGTATCCATGTAGATCTGATTCAGAAAAAAGTTAGTACACCTTATAATAGTGAACAAAAGAAGTACACCATAACACATATTTTTCTGATGTTGTGGATATTAGTAAATTTTATTATAAACTTGGTCAAACTCTAAAAAGTTTGACTTAGGACAAAGTTAGTACTTTCTTCTTCCTAAAATATAAGGCGCGCATTGATTTTTTAGGTCTTCATCGCACAACTTTGACTATGATTTTCACATAATGTATGCCTACAAAATTATTATGAAGACATGTGAAATAAAATTGTTTTGCAAGACAAATACGATGATATTATTTATACATGCCCAATCCATGTATTTTGGTATATATTAATAGTCAAAGTTGTGCATCAAAGACCGTGCAAAGTCAACCACACCTTATATTTTGGGAAGGAGGGAGTACCTCAAATATGGTGTGGCGGCCTCCCCGCGTGATTATATATTAAGATAACGCCGACTATGGTTTTGTGGAGAGCATTAGCGCCGTGAGCATGAGGGTTGGTTGCTAGAACTCTTCTGGCGATCTATCATATCTTTGTGGGACTTTATTGAGCGATGCACCAGTGTGGATGAAGCGGAGCTTCGGACGTGCGTGTGAGCTTAGGAAAGAAACTCGGTGTCCAGCTTTAAGTTATATAAAATCAATCATCGGGCCAATGGGATGGCGTGTGAGATTGCGAAGTTGAATTTTGATAATAGGTCAGGTGGTGTTCTTCTTAATAGTTTTCTGTCCTCCGTGACGTGCTGTAAGGATGGATTGTAATGATAACCTTATAATAAACTAATATATGAGGGCGTTTTTTAAAATAAGAAACTTCAGATATTAGGAATCGTGCGATATGGTGCCGGTACCTGTCTGAAGTGCCTCTCGCGAACCAACCTATGGTCGGATGGTTAGGATGACAGTGGTATCCTCAGCCCACTATGGTTCAAGTCCTGGTGCTCACATTTATTCTGAAACTATTTCAGGATTTTCGGCGATGTGCGTTCAGTGGAAGGAGACATCTTCGTCAACTAGAGACACATACAGTGACTTCGTAAAATCTCAAGAATATATGCCGGATCAATCTCTCGCAGATGCTCATAAAGATAGGTTATGCGTGTGTGCATTCGCAGGGGCGAGTGTATGTGTGTATATGGGCACTTGTGTGTACTGTGTTCAGAGAAAAAGATGCGCCTCTCAAGAAAGAACAAGGAAAATGTCAAAAAAGAAGGAAAACTGCTTGAAGAGATGAAACAGTTTTTTTTTAGGCAAGAGATGAAGCAGCTGGCATTCAGTTTAAAGGAAAAAAAACTGTTGGTTTTTTTTTGTAATTTGTTGGGTTCGTATTCAGCTCAATGGCCGGCCCGGCGGGAACACGATTCAACTGCTTGAACGCGTCAGCGCTGCCAAACGTGCCGGCCATCAAGTGGGCCCCTCGACCGCCCGCCATCCCCCTTCTCGCCAGCGCTTCCAAACTTCGAAAAGCGTGTGCCGCCCACGCCGTCAGGTCGCTTCACTTGACGCCGTCAGTTCATCCATCAGCCCTTCGTGCCAAAGCGTATCGATCAAAGCTGCTGCTCGTTGCTGGAGTATTGTTTTTTGTTTTCTAGATAGAAAATGGAAGGGCACCTCCAAAACTATGTATCATGAACCCACGTGGCTGAAATTGTGGGTATCAACCATGCACTCCGGTACATTGAAACATTCCATGGAACCCTCTTCCTTTCAAGTTAAAGTACACTCATATATTTTTTTCCAGCGTTCCAATTTATTAATGTTTTGCTCTGCGATGATATAGTTGTGCAGAGTGTAAGGCCTTTTTTTTAAAACATTGACTTGAGTTTTCTGATGATCTTAGTTACTCCTTTCATTTATTTATACAAGGCCATTATAAAAAATACCTTTTGCATTTATACAAGGCTACCAACAATAATCAAAACAAAAGTTAAAAAAGGCCACTATAGAAAATACACTTTGAGTAATAGTTTTATTGTTTCGTGGTTTCGTTTTCAGCAATGGAAATGGGGCTGGGCCAGGTGTCTGGAAAAACGTAGTCTTGCTGTTTTGACTAAACTTGAAATTTGATATAAAATCACTTTTTATGTCTTCTTTATCGAGTTATTCGGTGCATCCATTAGCGAACCAAACAAAACAGAAGCATGTGTTTATAATGCTTAAGAAAACTATTATGTGATGTTATTGGAGTATTCATATGACGAGGGTAGTTGAACTGTTTTATTTTTAATTGTTAATAATGGGGCCTAGAAAATGGATTTGACTGACCTATGAAGTTACATTGCATGTTCTAGGTTTGAAGTTCTTTTGTGTTTCCCCTAAGATCGGATTTGTTACTTTCAAGTTGATGTTGAGTGAATACTTGTTGAAGCGGCAGTCCAACATAAGCAAGTAGAGTACTCAATACGCGTCTCCATTCCCTACGCACCCGCCACCTCCTCCATATGTAGCGCCGCCTCCTCTCAAAAAACTTAGGGTTCTTGCCTTTCGTCGGCGCCGCCGTCGGTCCGCCTCGTCTCCAGTGGCCTGTGAGCCATGGGAGCGCGGTGGATCTCGGCCCTTGTCGGCGGGAGAGCTCCGCTTTTAGATGTTTCTTTCAGTTTTGTTATGGTTTGTGTCTTGCTCAAGAAGGCGAGAGGGCGGCGGCTTCTTGAAGATGAAATAATGTTCTCTCCGTCTAGCCCCCATTCCGATGGTGTGTCTAGCATCATCGGAGGGTGTGTAGAAGTGTGCCTCCGGCGGATCTCGAAGGATTCGGTTGGTGCTTGTCTTTGGTGGATCTACTAAGATCCGGTCTTCTTTCGTCTACGTTCATGTGTCTTTCCGACTGTCTACTACAACAAGTTTTGCTTGGCTCCAGCGAGGGAGGAGCGATGACGACGGTGCGCCTTCGGCTCCCTTCGGCGCTTGTAGTCATCGATAGGTGGTCTACAGATCTGGATGTATTTTTTTATTTCTAGTGTTTGTTGTACTGACATGATTAAAGATGTATAAATTAGAAGTTTTCGCGCAAAAAAATAATCCCCCCGTTTCATAATGTAGTGTGTATAAATTTTCTGAAAAATTAAAATTTTCAAACTTTGACCAAGTATATAAATATAACTACTTATATCTACAATATCAAATATATAAAATATGAAACTATATGTTATCGTGAATCTAATGATATATGTTTGACAATCAAGATATGAATGTTTTTCTTCACAAACTTGGTTAAAGTTTGTGCAGTTTGACTTTAAAAAAAGTATATGCACTACATTATGAAACGGAAGGAGTACTTCCCAACCCATAGGACAAAAATAATCTACTCAAACATATAGAAGATGCAAAAAAAAAATCATCATATAATAATTAATATCATCCAACACTATGTTCAAGTAAGGGATTATAACGAATTGCGGGAGAGTGGACCGCTGAATAGAGAAGGAGGAATGTGATGGAGATGCATGTGGGTGAAGACAACGAAGTTGTTGGAGACCATCACCGTGATGATGGTTACTCGAGCGGCACTTCAGCACCAAATGGGAGAGAGGGGGAGAGAGCCCCCTCTTCCTTCTTCCATGGCCTCTCCCAAGATGGGAAGAGGTTTCCCCCCTATGGTCCTGGGCCTCCATGGCTCCCAGAGGGGTGAGAAACCCTCCGAGATTGGATCTCTTTCTCTCTCTGTTTCTCTCTATTTTCGGTACTGTTTCTGAGGCTGATCATCATTTTTTAAATATTCGGAGATCTGTAACTTCGATCTAACTGAAATTTTAACATGATTTTTTTCATAAATTAGATTTCTTGTGGCAAAATATGGGCCTCAACCGACCTAGGGAGCTCACATGGGTGGCCCACAGTGGTGGGTCCCTGGCCGCGCCAGCTGCCGTATGGGGCCCCTCGTAACTCTCCCGACTCCCGTCATCTGGCTACATGTGTTTTTATTTCCAAAAAATCATAAAAAAATAAGCACATTCTGACTCCATTAAATTTTTACCTGTATTCTCAAAAACACTAGAAAACAGGAACTGACCTTTGACACTGGATTAATAGTTTAGTCCAAATAAAAATGATATAGATTGTTGCTGAAAATATGTAAAAGTGGTATGATAATAGCATGAAACAATCAAAAACTATATATATTTTGAGACGTATCATGATGTCTACTACACAACCTTCTTCTTGTAGATGTTGTTGGGCCTCCAAGTGCAGAGGTTTGTAGGACAGTAGGAAATTTCCCTCAAGTGGATGACCTAAGGTTTATCAATCCGTGGGAGGCATAGGATGAAGATGGCCTCTCTCAAACAACCCTGCAACCAAATAACAAAGAGTCTCTTGTGTCCCCAACACACCCAATACAATGGTAAATTGTATAGGTGCACTAGTTCGGCGAAGAGATGGTGATACAAGTGCAATATGGATGGTAGATATAGGTTTTTGTAATCTGAAAATATAAAAACAGTAAGGTAACTAATGATAAAAGTGAGTACAAACGGTATTGCAATGCGTTGAAACAAGGCCTAGGGTTCATACTTTCACTAGTGCAAGTTCTCTCAACAATGATAACATAATTGGATCACATAACTATCCCTCAACATGCAACAAAGAGTCACTCCAAAGTCACTAATAGCGGAGAACAAACGAAGAGATTATGGTAGGGTACAAAACCACCTCAAAGTTATCCTTTCTGATCGATCTATTCAAGAGTCCGTAGTAAAATAACATTAAGCTATTCTTTCCGTTCAATCTATCCTAGAGTTCGTACTAGAATAACACCTTAAGACACAAATCAACCAAAACCCTAATGTCACCTAGATACTCCAATGTCACCTCAAGTATCCGTGGGTATGATTATACGATATGCATCACACAATCTCAGATTCATCTATTCAACCAACACAAAGAACTTCAAAGAGTGCCCCAAAGATTCTACCGGAGAGTCAAGACGAAAACGTGTGCCAACCCCTATGCATAGGTTCATGGGCAGAACCCGCAAGTTGATCACCAAAACATACATCAAGTAGATCAATAGAATACCCCATTGTCACCACGGGTATCCCATGCAAGACATACATCAAGTGTTCTCTAATTCTTAAAGACTCAATCCGATAAGATAACTTCAAAGGGAAAACTCAATCCATTACAAGAGAGTAGAGGGGGAGAAACATCATAAGATCCAACTATAATAGCAAAGCTCGTGATACATCAAGATCGTACCACCTCAAGAACACGAGAGAGAGAGAGAGATCAAACACATAGCTACTGGTACATACCCTCAGCCCTGTAACGCCCCGAGACCGATGTCCCAGGTGTCTTCGAGTTATTCACTGTGTTGCCATGTTATTTGCTTGCGTGTTGCATCTTGTCATGTCATCATGTGCATTGCATCATCATGTTTTAAAACTTGCATTCGTCCGGGTTCTCCGAGTTCTCTCCGTTGTCCGTTCTAAGCCCAACCACACTTGCACGCGCCTGCGACATGTCCGAAATAGTATTTTTTAAGTGGCCGGAAATGTTCTCGGAATGGGACGAGAGTTGACATGCAGTCTTATGATAGTGTAGATAGACCGCCTGTCAAGTTTCATCGCATACGGAGTTCGTTTGATAGCCCAACCGTTAAACTATAGCGGCACTATAGCCGGTCTAACGTCGGACGTTTTCGGTCTCCGGAAACAGCCGCTGGGCCTCTCCTTCTCTTCTCTGCTCTCAGACCACCTAGTTCCTCCTCCGCTTCGGACCGCACGATCGCGATCCGAGGGTCCAAAACGGAGCAAACCCCTCTCCAAAACCTAATCCTAGCCCACCTACTATAAATAGACCACTTCCCCTTCCAAATCGGGTCCAAAACCTAGCCTAGCCCCTTCCCAAACCTCAAGCCGTCGTATCAACCTCGAAGCCCGCGCCGACTAACCAGATCCACCACCTCCTCCTCAATTTCCGCCGCCGGCCACCTCGTCCCTGCCACTTGGCGCCATCCTGGTGGCCAGCCGCCACCACGCAGGACGCCCGCAGCCAACGGGAAGGCGCCACGCGTTCCTCCCACGCCCCACTTCACCGTGGCCCTGCCAGGCCCATCCGAGGCCCGCCCCGGGCCGATCTAGGCCCGAGGCGCCCGCGCCTCGCCGGCGCCCGTCCCTAGTGCCCGTTCCTCGACCCCGCTCATCCCACTCGTCCCCGTTCGCTCCACTGCCGCTTGCCGGACTTTGCGCCTCGCCGGCGATCGCGTCGGACTCCGCCGACTCGCCGGACTCCACGTGCAGGCCTGCCTCGATGTCCCCTCTCCTTCCCTTTCATCTCGCCCTCGCCTGTTCACCATCTCCCTCTCTCGTACAGGAACCCGGGAGCTCGAAGCCATGACCGCCGCCACCTCGGATCCTACTCATCTGTCGCCGGAGCTCCGTCCACCACTACATCGCCCGGATTCGCTCGCGCGGGACCAGATCCATCTATTCCCGCATCGTCCCTGGCCCCAGTTGCCTCCCAGCGCCCTCCCTCGTCGCTGGAGTTTGCCGGCGTCGTCAGCCTCATTTCCCTGCTCCAGGTCGAGCAAGCGAGGAGACGGCGCGCGTTGGCACCGCGCTCAAGGTCCAGATCCAGTGCCGCGTGGGCCTCAGGCGGGCTGGTCGAACCGCTGCCCCATCCGGCCTCCTCTGCTTCCTACTGGGCCGAGCCCACGGATGAGAAGCCCTCCAGATCCCCTGTTCCATTGGGCCAGCCTGCAGATTCAGCCCGAGTGTTTTTTTTCCTGTCCAGTGATTTTCCAATTTATCCCAGAGAGTGCAGTTTTATAGAAAAGTCCTTCATCATCATGCATTTAATATCTCACAAACCGTGCATCGGTTTAAAACAAACTTAATATGAAACTTGCTTAGAATTTCATCTAGTTTAATAATATGCAATTTTCTTGCCATGTTAAAATGCTTAAAATGATGTTTGCTTTAATTTGCTCCTATGCCATGGTAAAATGTTTGAATTCATAACTAATTAACCGTAGCTCTGAATTTAACAAACTTTATATGTAACTGGGGTAGAATTTTGCCTAGTTTATCATGGTGGCCTTACCTTGCATGTTTAACAACTCTAAAATATGGTTTAGGGCAGAACAGTACCAAACCTAATATATATGCATATGGGGATTTACCGGAATTGTTGTTCGTTGTTTCCGGCCTCATTTAAACTTGCCTAGATAGGTAGTTTTCATTTGCTTCACCCTCTTGCCATGTTTAACAACATTTAATATTGTTGGGTACATAAAAAAGATCGAACTAAACAAGTCACGTGGTGTTTTGTCAATATGCAACTCCGTTGCATAATGAGCTCCACTTAATTTGTAGTTTTGTTTGTGCATTTTGCCATGCCATGTTTCATTTAACCGGACATGCATCATACTTGATTGTGCATCATGCCATGTTCATGTGTTGGTTGTTTACTATGTTGTTTGCTCCTTTTCCGGTGTTGCTTCTTCGGGTTGTTTCCGATAATGTCGTGTTGTGAGGATCCGTTCGACTACGTCCGTTTATCTTCTTCATGGACTCGTTCTTCTTCCTTGCGGGATTTCAGGCAAGATGACCATACCCTCGAAATCACTTCTATCTTTGCTTTGCTAGTTGCTCACTCTTTTGCTATGCCTATGCTGAGATACCTACCACTTGCTTATCATGCCTCCCATATTGTTGAGCCAAGCCTCTAACCCACCTTGTCCTAGCAAACCATTGTTTAGCTATGTTACCGCTTTCCTCAGCCCCCTCTTATAGCATTGTTAGTTGCAGGTGAAGATTGAAGTTTGTTCCTTGTTGGAACAAGGAGATGTTGTTCCTTGTTGGAACATGTTTACTTGTTGGGATATCACAATATATCTTATTTAATTAATGCATCTATATACTTGGTAAAGGGTGGAAGGCTCGGCCTCTCGCCTAGTGTTTTGTTCCACTCTTGCCGCCCTAGTTTCCGTCATATCGGTGTTATGTTCCCGGATTTTGCGTTCCTTACGCGGTTGGGTTATAATGGGAACCCCTTGATAGTTCGCCTTGATTAAAGCTTTTCCAGCAATGCCCAACCTTAGTTTTACCATTTTCCACCTAGCCCTTTTTCCCTTGGGTTTCCGGAGCCCGAGGGTCATCTTATTTAAACCCCCCCGGGCCAATGCTCCTCTGAGTGTTGGTCCAACTCGTCAGCCGCCGGTGGCTACCAGGGGCAACTCTGGGCTGGCCTACCGGAAGTTTAGACAATCTGAGTGTGCCCTGAGAAAGAGATATGTGTAGCTCCTATCAGGATTTGTCGGCACATTCGGGCGGTGTTGCTGGATTTGTTTTAACTTGTCGAAGTGTCTTGAAGAACCGGGATACCGAGTCTGATCGGAACGTCTCGGGAGGAGGTCTATTCCTTCGTTGACCGTGAGAGCTTGTCATGGGCTAAGTTGGGACTCCCCTGCAGGGATTTGAACTTTCGAAAGCCGTGCCCGCGGTTATGGGCAGATGGGAATTTGTTAATGTCCGGTTGTAGATAACTCGAACCTTAACTTAATTAAAATGAATCAACGGTGTGAGTTACAGTGATGGTCTCTTCTCGGCGGGGTCCGGGAAGTGAACACGGTGTTGGAGTAATGCTTGCGCAGGTTGTCCTCTAGTTTCTCGCTCGCGCTTTGCCTCCTCTTCTCGCTCTCTTTTGCGAACAGGTTAGCCACCATATATGCTAGTCGCTTGCTGCAGCTCCACATATTTACCTTGCCTTACCTATTAAGCTTAAATAGTCTTGATCACGAGGGTGTGAGATTGCTGAGTCCCCGTGACTCACAGATACTTCCAAAACCAGCTTGCAGGTGCCGATGAGTCCGTGCAGATGACGCAACCAAGCTCAGGAGGAGCTCGATGAAGATCTTGTCCTTTGTGTTGTTTCGTTCTAGTTGATCAGTAGTGGAGCCCAGTTGGGGTCGATCGGGGACCTTGTCGCTTTTGGGGTTCTTCTTTTATTTTGGTTCCGTAGTCGGACCTTGATTGTATCTGTTTGATGTAATGCTTTATTCATGTAATTGTGTGAAGTGGCGATTGTAAGCCAACTATGTATCTCTTTCCCTTATGTATTACATGGGTTGTGTGAAGATTACCTCACTTGCGACATTGCTTTCAATGCGGTTATGCCTCTAAGTCGTGCTTCGACACGTGGGAGATATAGCCGCATCGAGGGCGTTACAAGCCCCGAGGGTGAACTACTCCCTCCTCGTCATGGAGAGCGCCGGGATGATGAAGATGGCCACCGGAGAGGGATTCCCCCCTCCGGCAGGGTGCCGGAACGGGTCTAGATTGGTTTTCGGTGGCTACGGAGGCTTCTGGCGGCGGAACTCCCGATCTATTCTTCTCCCCGAAGTTTTTAGGGTATATAGGTATATATAGGAGGAAGAAGTACGTCGGTGGATCTCCGGGCTCTCCACGAGGCAGGGGGCACGCCCAGGGGGGTGGGCGCGCCCCCCACCCTCGTGGGCAGCCCGGGACTCTCCTGGTCCATCTCCGATACTCCGTGGGCTTCTTTTGGTCCAAAAATAAGTTCCGTGAAGTTTTAGGTCAATTGGATTCCGTTTGATTTTCCTTTTTTGCGATACTCTAAAACAAGGAAAAACAGAAACTGGCATTGGGCTCTGGGTTAATAGATTAGTCCCAAAAATAATATAAAAGTGCATAATAAAGCCCATAAACATCCAAAACAGATAATATAATAGCATGGAACAATCAAAAATTATAGATACGTTGGAGACGTATCATATCACTCCATCATTCCTAACATCCATTTTACTCAATCCATAGTACTTTGGGATTTGACATAGTAAGACCCTATCTATACTTCCACCAAACCGATTCATGTTCCCCGCTTGATTTATTCATCAACACTTCTTACTCTTGGAGCTTGGGCTCCTAGGTGGTTAGAGGTTCCCTTGGAAGGTTCCTTGCGTGGGGCTTAAATAAATTTTCACGATCATAAGAAGAATCACCACAATCATGATCATTGCAACAAGAAGTAGACATAGCAAAATTAGCATCCCCAAGCTTAGGGTTCTGCATATTATTAGAACAATTGATATTAATAGAATTTATAATAACATCATTGCAATCATGCTTTTTATTCAAAGATCTATCGTGAATCACTTCATAAAGCACTTCATCACAATTTTCAGATTCACGGATTTCAAGCAAAACTTCATAAAGATAATCTAGTGCACTCAACTCACTAGCAATTGGTTCGGCAGAATTGGATCTCTTAAAAAGTTTAGCAAGTGGATGAGGATCCATAACAATAGATATTTAGCAAGCGAAGATGCAAGCTAATAGAAGGCACATGGTAACATGAGCAAACAGAAGGACGAACGGAAAAAGAGGCGATTAAAGCGGCAAATGTGAAGTGGGGGAGAGGAAAACGAGAGGCAAATGGCAAATAATGTAATGCGAGGGAGAAGAGTTTGTGACGGGTACTTGGTATGTCTTGACTTGAGCGTAGATCTCCCCGGCAACGGTGCCAGAAATCCTTCTTGCCACCTCTTGAGCATGCGTTGGTTTTCCCTTGAAGAGGAAAGGGTGATGCAACAAAGTAGTGTAAGTATTTCCCTCAATTTTTGAGAACCAAGGTATCAATCCAGTAGGAGATTACACGCAAGTCACCTAGTACCTGCACAAACAATCAAATCAAGAACCTTGCAACCAACGCGATAAAGGGGTTGTCAATCCCTTCATGGCCACTCGCAAAAGTGAGATCTGATAAGGATAATAAGATAAATATTTTTGGTATTTTTGTTGTATAGATTGAAAAGTAAAGATTGCAAAATAAATAGTAAACTAGAATTGTAGATCGGAAACTTATATGATATAAAATAGACCCAGGGGCCATAGGTTTCACTTGTGGCTTCTCTCATGATAGCATGTATTACGGTGGGTGAACAAATTACTGCCGAGCAATTGATAGAAAAGCACATAGTTATGAGAATATCTAGGCAATGATTATGAAATATAGGCATCACGTCCGTGTTAAGTAGACCGAAATGATTCTGCATCTACTACTATTACTCCACACATCGACCGCTATCCAACATGCATCTAGAGTATTAAGTTCATAAGAACAGAGTAACGCTTTAGGCAAGATGACATGATGTGGAGGGATAAACTCAAGTAATATGGTATAAACCCCATCTTTTTATCCTTGATGGCAACAATACAATACGTGCCTTGCTGCCCCTACCGTCACTGGGAAAGGACACCGCAAGATTGAACCCAAAGCTAAGCACTTCTCCCATTACAAGAAAGATCAATCTAGTAGGCCAAACTAAACCGATAATTCGAAGAGACTTGCAAAGATATCAAATCATGCATATAAGAATTCAAAGAAGAACCAAATATTGTTCATAGATAAACTTGATCATAAATCCACAATTCACCGGATCTCGGCAAACACACCGCAAAAGAATATTACATCGAATAGATATCCAAGAACATCGAGGAGAACTTTGTGTTGAGAACCAAAGAGAGAGAAGAAGCCATCTATCTAATAACTATGGACCCGAAGGTCTGTGGTAAACTACTGACACATCATCGGAGAGGCTATGGTGTTGATGTAGAAGCCCTCCGTGATCGATTCCCCCTCCGGCAGATCACCGGAAAAGGTCCCCAGATGGGATATCACGGGTACACAAGGTTGCGGCGGTGGAAAAGTGGTTTCGTGGCTCTCCTGGATGTTTTTAGGGTATAAGGGTATATATAGGCGAAAAAAGTACGTCGGTGGAGCTACGAGGGGCCCACGAGGGTGGGGGCACGCCTACCCCCTGGGTGCGCCCTCCTGCCTCGTGGCCGCCTCGTTGCGTCTCTGACTTCCACTCCAAGTCTCCTGGATTGTGTTTGTTCCAAGAAAGATCCTCGCGAAGGTTTTGTTTTCGTTTGGATTCCGTTTGATATTCCTTTTCTGCGAAACACTGAAATAGGCAAAAAACAGAAACTGGCACTAGGCCTCCGGTTAATATGTTAGTCCCCAAAATAATATAAAAGAGCATATTAAAGCCCATTAAACATCCAAAATAGATAATATAATAGCATGGAACAATCAAAAATTATAGATACGTTGGAGACGTATCAGCATCCCCAAGCTTTATTCCTGCTCGTCCTTGAGTAGGTAAATGATAAAAACAGATTTTTTGATGTGGAATGCTTCCTAACATAATTTTCAATGTAATTTTCTTTATTGTGGCATGAATATTCAGATCCAAAAGATTCAAGACAAAAGTTTAATAGGTTAGTCCCATAAATCATATAAAATACCATATAAAACATCCTAGATGGATAATATAATAGCATGGAACAATCAAAAATTATATATACGTTGGAGACGTATCAAGCATCCCCAAGCTTAATTCCTGCTCGTCCTTGAGTAGGTAAATGATAAAAACAGAATTTTTGATGTGGAATGTTAGCTAACATATTCATCAATGTAATCTTCTCTATTGTGGCAAGAATATTCAGATCCATAAGATTCAAGACAAAAGTTTAATATTGACATAAAAACAATAATACTTCAAGGATACTAACCAAGCAATTATGTCCTCTCAAAATAACCTAGCCAAAGAAAGCTCATCCCTACAAAATCATATAGTCTAGCCATGCTTCATTTTCGTCACACAAAATGCTCCCATCATGCACAACCCCGATGACAAGCCAAGCAATTGTTTCATACTTTAGTATTCTCAAACTTTTTCAACTTTCACGCAATACATGAGCGCGAGCCGTGGACATAGCACTATAGGTGGAACAGAATATGATGATGGAGGTTGTGTGGGGAAGACAAAAAAGGAGAAAGTCTCACATCGACGCAGCTAATCAACGGGCTATGGAGATGCCCATCAATTGATATCAATGCAAGGAGTAGGGATTGCCATGCGGATGCACTAGAGCTATAAATGTATGAAAGCTCAACAAAATAAACTAAGTGTGTGTGCATCCAACTTGCTTGCTCATGAAGACCTAGGACATTTTGAGGAAGCCCATTGTTGGAATATACAAGCCAAGTTCTATAATGAAAATTCCCACTAGTATATGAAAGTGACTAAATAAGAGACTCTCTATCATGAAGATCATGGTGCTACTTTGAAGCACAAGTGTGGAAAAAAGGATAGTAACATTGTCCCTTCTCTCTTTTTCTCTCATTTTTTGGGCCTTCTTTTTTTATTTGGCCTTTCTCTTTTTTTATTTCCTCACACGAGACAATGCTCTAATAATGATGATCATCACACTTCTATTTATTTACAACTCAAAAATTACAACTCGATACTAGAACAAAATATGACTCTATATGAATGCCTCCGGCGGTGTACCGGGATGTGCAATGATTCAAGAGTGACATGTATAGAAATTATGAGCGGTGGCTTTGCCACAAATACGATGTCAACTACATGATCATGCAAGGCAATATGACAATGATGAATCGTGTCATAATAAACGGAACGGTGGAAAGTGTCATGTCAATATATCTCGGAATGGCTATGGAAATGCCATAATAGGTAGGTGATGTCTACTACACAACCTTCTTCTTGTAGACATTGTTGGGCCTCCAAGTGTAGAGGTTTGTAGGACAATAGCAAATTTCCCTCAAGTGGATGACCTAAGGTTTATCAATCCGTGGGAGGCGTAGGATGAAGTTGTTCTCTGTAGAGAGAATAATATTTCCACAAATCCAAATCTGCTGACACGTTTTGATAGTATGACATCACTTCATGGCCCGGTTATTATTCGAACCGCTTTTCTCAACCAGCTCCGCACACACCGCGAGGCGGTTTTCTCGATACGTCTTGTCAAAGCAGAGATCGTGTTCCCCTTATCACGTGATTCTCATCAATACGAACGTGGGTAACCCAACCGCGCCATCAATTACGGCGCCTAGGGAATAAGCAGTTTTGCCAGGCAAGTGGGGAGACTCATCGCCTCCTCCGCCCTTATAAAAGGGACAAAGATCTACTTTTTTCACCCACGCCTTCTTCCTTCTCGCTTTCCCATTCCCGCACACTCGAGCTCCAGTGCCCAAGCTCGCGTTCTTCTTCTCAAACCACCCCAAGCATGTCGGGAGCAGGAGGCAAGTGGATGGTCTCCTCCGTCACGGAGGAGAACATCAAAAAATTACGGGAAGCCGGATATCTGGCCGCGGATATCGCGCACCGGCTGCCCGATGTGGGGCAGATCGTCCCAACGCCCGAATCCCATGAGAGGGTAGTTTTTCTTACCCATTTTGTCCGCGGACTGGGATTTCCCCTCCACCCGTTTGTCCGCGGGCTCATGTTCTACTATGGGCTGGATTTTCATGATCTGGCTCCCAACTTCATCCTCAACATCTCGGCGTTTATCGTCGTGTGCGAGGCCTTCCTCCGCATCAGGCCCCACTTCGGCCTATGGCTGAAAACCTTCAATGTCAAACCGAAGGTGGTGAGCGGCCAGCAAGCAGAGTGCAGAGGCACCATGGTGGGCAAGATGCCTAATGTCACCTGGCTCGAGGGCACCTATGTGGATACCATAAAGGGGTGGCAATCGGGGTGGTTCTACATCACCGAGCCACGTGACTCCAACTGGGTGGCGGCCCCCAAATTTCGATCCGGAATCCCCACACGGCTTACCTCCTGGAAAAAGAAGGGCCTGTCCTGGGGCTCTTCGGTAGAGTTGACCGGACTCCAGACCTGCATCCAGAACATGACAAGCAAGAAAATCAAGCTCGTTAACGTGGTCTAGGTTATGCTCTTCCGCCGGATCCTTCCGTGTCAACGGCGGGCATTTGTTTTGTGGGAGTTCGACTCGGCCAACCACCAGACACTGCGAGAGCTCTATGACACGACGCACGAGGATGTCTGGAGGGTGCTGTTTAAGAGCGCCGAGATCCCTCCCCCTCTCAACAAGGACCTGGGACTCAGCGCAAAGCGCCGTGCCAATCCAGTAAGCTTTTTATATTTCTCAGGGTATTTATTTGCCCCGGTTTAGTTGTGTGCAGGATCTGAACTTCCATGTCATTGACAGGACTGGATAGAGACGGCGGAGCAGCTTGATAGCCCAGCCCCGCTGCTCAAAGATCCCGCAGACGCTCTTCTGACAAAGATGCTGACTCCAGCACCCTACGAGGTGTCGAAAAAGACCAAGAATAAGGCGGCGGGGACCCGAAAGGTATCCGGCGCAAGGTTGTATCGGAGTCATCGAACGATCACGCCGACGCGCACTCCTCCCACGGAAAGGAGGAGGAGGAGGAGAAAAGTTCTCCCCCCCAGCCGGGGGTGACAAGAAAAGGAAGGCCGACCCATCCGGGGAGGCCGAAGGGTCCAAGAAGGGAAGGACCCTCCTTCCAGACTGTGCCACGACGGCCGCCGACAGCGGCGATGAGTGGCTGCCCAGGGACAAGCCCCTGGCGAAGTCGTAAGTGTCCGGACACCATAGTACTTCATGATATGTTTTATTGTACTGCCTTTCCTCTTGCCGAACATGATTATGCAGTCCATCCCGAGCTCATCTCGATGTACCCTCGTCGAGTGGCTCTTTGGACTTGTCGGATATGAACAACGGTTCTGTTCCGACTGCTTCCACCCCTCGCCCTACGGACAACGCCGAGGTGTTGTCTAAACAGGCACCAAGCCAAGGGGAGGTGGTCCTGGGGGCGCCTCGCGGCGACTTCCCAGACCCTGGGTACCAAGGGAGCGAGGCTCCTACGGGCTTCGAGTTCGGGCCCCAGCCGGACACTGCGCTAGAACCCTCGATGGTTCCGAACTCCGGCAGGCGGTCCCCCGTCAAGGGGGGGCAACCATCCGTGCCAGTGTCCTCTGTCCAACCAGAGGCACCGGACAACTTGCTGGAAGCGCTTCACAATGCTTCCATCGATGAAGAACACCGCACTATCATGGGTGCGGTGGTTAAGAAGGTTCAGTCCGCCAAGAACGGGCTGACCGAAGCTTGCGCCAGCCTCCTAACAGGCTTTGAGGTAAGCATTCAAAATATAAAAATATTACCGCATAGATAGTAGCTGATACGTCTCCAATGTATCTATAATTTTTGATTGCTCCATGCTATATTATCTACTGTTTTGGACTATATTGGGCTTTATTTTCCACTTTTATATTATTTTTGGGACTAACCTATTAACCGGAGGCCCAGCCCAGAATTGCTGTTTTTTGCCTATTTCAGTGTTTCGGGGAAACAAAATATCAAACGGAGTCCAAACGGAATGAAACCTTCGGAAACGTGATTTTCTCATCAGATAAGATACAGGAGACTTGGACCCTCCGTCAAGAAAGCCACGAGGCGGCCACGAGGGTGGAGGGCGCCCCCCTAGGGCGCGCCCCCTGCCGCGTGGGCCCCTCGAAGCTCCACCGACGTACTTCTTCCTCCTATATATACCTACGTACCCCCAAACGATCGGGGACGGAGCCAAAAACCTAATTCCACCGCCGCAACTTTCTGTATCCACAAGATCCCATCTTGGGGCCTGTTCTGGAGCTCCGCTGGAGGGGGCATCGATCACGGAGGGCTTCTACATCATTATCCAAGCCCCTCTAATGAAGTGTGAGTAGTTTATTTCAGACCTACGGGTCCATAGTTAGTAGCTAGATGGCTTCTTCTCTCTTTTTGGATCTCAATACAATGTTCTCCCCCTCTCTCGTGGAGATCTATTCGATGTAATCTTCTTTTTGCGGTGTGTTTGTTGAGACCGATGAATTGTGGGTTTATGATCAAGTCTATCTATGAATAATATTTGAATCTTCTCTAAATTCTTTTATGTATGATTGGTTATCTTTGCAAGTCTCTTCGAATTATCAGTTTGGCTTGGCCTACTAGATTGGTTTTTCTTGCAATGGGATAAGTGCTTAGCTTTGGGTTCGATCTTGCGGTGTCCTTTCCCAGTGACAGAAGGGGCAGCAAGGCACGTATTGTATTGTTGCCATCGAGGATAACAAGATGGTTTTTTTTATCATATTGCATGAAACTATCCCTCTACATCATGTCATCTTGCTTAAGGCGTTACTCTGTTTTTAACTTAATACTCTAGATGCATGCTGGATAGCGGTCGATGAGTGGAGTAATAGTAGTAGATGCAGGCAGGAGTCGGTCTACTTGTTTCGGACGTGATGCCTATATACATGATCATACCTAGATATTCTCATAACTATGCTCAATTCTGTCAATTGCTCAATAGTAATTTGTTCACCCACTGTAGAATACTTATGCTCTTGAGAGAAGCCACTAGTGAAACCTATGGCCCCCGGGTCTCTTTCTCATCATATCAATCTCCATCACTTTATTATTGCTTTGCTTTTACTTTTTACTTTGCATCTCTATACCAAAAATACCAAAAAATATTATTTATCATCTCTATCAGATCTCACTTTCGTAAGTGACCGTGAAGGGATTGACAACCCCTAAGCGCGTTGGTTGCGTTGAGCTATTGTTTTTGTGTAGGTACGAGGGACTCGCACGTAGCCTCCTACTGGATTGATACCTTGGTTCTCAAAAAACTGAGGGAAATACTTACGCTACTTTGCTGCATCATCCTCTCCTCTTCGGGGAAATCCAACGTAGTGCTCAAGAGGTAGCAGTAGCCCCTGATGCTCTGTTCGGCGTTCGCGAAGAAAAGTCGAATAGAGGATCAAATGATAACTCATGAGACTAATTAGAGTATGTCTATGTGTATGTGCAGGCTTCACTACTGGCCGCTGCTGCACGTATTGCGGAGGTCGCTGCGCTGAAGCAGGACCTGAAGCGGTCCGAGGACGAGCTCGACCTTACCAAGAGGCAGCTTGAAGAGAGCAAAGGTAAGAAATACCCCTGTCTATGTAGTTAAAAAGAAGTTCGGGTGTAAAGTAATAGGATCATCATGGATTTGTCAGGGGCCACGACCGAGGTGGAGACCCTGAGGAGGGCGTTGTCCGTGGCCGAAGACAAAGCGGCCAAAGAATGCATTGAACGGGAGAAACAAGAAGCCCGAGTGGGCGTGGTGCAGCAAGAGCTCGAGGCTCTCGCCAAAAAGCACGAGCCCTTGGAGCTGGACTCTAAAACGCGAGAGTCCGAGCTCGCGCAGGCGCTTGAAAGCGTCCGGAGCGCCAAGGCCGATGCCCACAAGGCCCTCCAGGAGATCAATGAGGCGAAGAAGATAGCAGCGGGTAAGGAATTCAATATGCAAAGCAAGCATGTGAAGGAGAATTTCCTTTTTCTTACCCGAGTTCGGAGCTCTCCAGGAGCGTTTGCAGATCTTCCCCGCAGTGTGCTGGATGCCGTGGAATTTTACCGGGCTGAGGAGGGGAGCCCAACGGAGAGGTTGTTCTGGTCTCAGTATACTGGGGCCGAACACCCCGTGACCTTGAGCGACCAGCTGAAGCAGTTGGTCGAACTTCACAAGGCGGCCGAATGGGCCATGAGGGGCCTTATAGTCCGGATGTGGCCTGGCGAGCCCCTGCCCGACAGCTACTTCGGTCTGGTGCGACGGCTAGTGGAGGCCTGCCCACGGCTTGAGGTCATCAAGCGGTCCGTTTGCATCGAAGGTGCACGCAGGGCTTTTGCCCGGGCGAAGGTGGACTGGGCGAAGTTGGACGCCATGAAGCTTGTGAAGGAGGGGCCGCCGGAGGGCAAGGAGCATCGCCGCCCCGAGAATTATTATGAGGGTCTCCTAGAGGGATCCCGCCTAGTGGCAAATGAGTGTGCCAAGGATGTAATTTTTGAATGAACATGCTCATGTGATCCTGTAATATGAAACGAGTTCATTTGCGCCATGCGACGCTTTCTTAATTTAAAATATTACCTTCTGTGTGGCCGTTTATAAAATCTGTGAGTTGGCCAGTCGCCGGCTTCTGCCCCCATGTAACTAGTAGCGGGGTGTTCGGGATAAACCTGAACACTCTTTACCCCAATTTTGGGTCCTCCAAGGGAGGTGTTCAGCACAACGAACCAGACAATTGGACTATAATGCTTTATCACTCTCACTTAGCCATAGAAGTCTATGATTTTAAATTTTGGCGAAGCCCCTAGTATTCGGAGGGCCGAATTTGGGGCGCTATACACGCCTAAGCCGGACAAGGCCGACTCCTCGCCCGAAGTGGAAAAGTCTTTAAGGACTGGAAACCTCTCAAACAGCGACCAGTCTCTCGCCTTATCATGACAGTCAGTTTTTGGCTTTCTCTACTGAGGTGCTCGTCCGGAAGAACCGGGACACAATCGCAGTAGTTCTCCCACCGCTACCTTAGCCGATATAGCGGAACATAAGGTACCAAAGCATGGGAGCCGGGCAACCCAACATTTGACCCAAGACATGATTCAGAGCTGCTGCATATAATGCTATAAGTTCGGGGTGCCGCACTGTCAAAAGTGTTCGGACTTCTTGCGCTGTATTACAGGGTGAACAAGAGCCCCTGGCGTACTGACCGTACCCGAGCGTGCAGGTGCGGAATGTCGTAAATGGACATATAAGAGAAAGAGAAAAACATAAATAATGCAATTACAGATTAATAATATGCATTGTTATTTGAATAATGCGTCGAAGCACACTGGTACAAGTAGTGCAATAAGCGTAAAGTAGGACAATTTGAAATGTTCTATCCAACTCAAGCTATGCAATAATAGTGAAAAGCGGGTATATCAAGTATTACTAGAGACCACCTGGCGGTTCCCGTGTTCATCTTAGCTTCTTGCCGCCTTGGTTGTTGCTTCCGGAATGTGTCCGGCCGTCGAATTGCCGGAAAGGCCTTCCGAAGAATTAGGCCCTGAAAGAGAGAGGGAATGTCAAAGGTATACAACCCCTGGTGTGGTTAAGCCACAATGCGGGGCGTGTCCTGATTGTGCCCCCGCCTGTGTCCATGGTATTTTCAATGCGTAGTTATGTACGCGCGGCACGAATTTCGTCGCTGCACTGGGACTGGGACGGGGGCCGAATTGCTAGGTGAGCGTAGATCGCGCCAGGCGATCCTATTGCAGATTATTCCGGACGCGCTTGAAGGTGTCCGGGGGCTATAACGCCGAATGAGTGATCTGTCTGAACAGGCTGCTTTGTGCCTCTGCTGCAAGGGCCGCAGTGTGCTCTTCCATACAGAACGAGCGTTCTGTGTTTCCATTTACTGTTATGACCCCACGAGGTCCTGGCATCTTAAGCTTGAGGTATGTGTAATGCGGCACTGCGTTGAATTTTGCAAATGCTGTCCGTCCGAGCAGTGCGTGATAGCCACTGCGAAACGGGACGATGTCGAAGATTAACTCTTCGCTTCGGAAGTTATCCGGTGATCCGAAGACCACTTCCAGTGTGATTGGGCCTGTGCAATGGGCCTCTACAGCTGGGATGACACCTTTGAAGGTGGTTTTGCTGGGTTTGATCCTTGAGGGATCGATACCCATTTTTGACACTGTATCCTGATAAAGCAGGTTCAGGCTGCTGCCGCCGTCCATAAGGACTTGAGTGAGATGAAATCCGTCAATGATGGGTCTAGGACCAGTGCGGCAGATCCGCCATGACGGATGCTAGTGGGGTGGTCCCTGCGATCGAAGGTGATCGGACAAGTAGACCATGGGTTGAACTTCAGGGTGACGGGCTCCATCGCGTAGACGTCCCTTAGTGTGCGCTTCCGCTCCCTCTTGGGAATGTGGGTTGCGTATATCATGTTTACTGTCTTTACTTGTGGGGGAAACCCCTTCTGTCCCCCTGGGTTCGGCGGCCCGGGCTCCTCCTCGTCATCGCTATGCAGCCCCTTGTCCTTGTTTTCGGCATTTAACTTGCCGTCCTGCTTGAACACCCAACATTCTCTGTTGGTGTGATTGGCTGGCTTTTCAGGGGTGCCGTGGATTTGACACGAGCGATCCAGTATGTGATCCAGACTGGACAGAGCCGGAGTATTTCTTTTGAATGGCTTTTTCTGCTGACCGGATCTAGAGCCTTTGAATCCGGTGATGACTGCCATATCTTCGTTGTTATCGCCGTTATTGCGGCGCTTTGGTCTATTACGACGCTGCCTACCATTAACGTCGTTGGTATCTGAGGTATCCGGATTCCTTGATGTATTGTTGCTACGAGTCAGCCAGCTGTCCTCGCCTGTGCAAAAGCGGGTCATGAGTGTTGTGAGGGCTGCCATATATTTCGGCTTCTCCTGGCCGAGGTGGCGGGCGAGCCACTCGTTGTGAATGCCGCTAGGGCTTCTGCATCCGGACAGTCTACGATTTGATTTTTCTTGGTCAGGAACCGTGTACAGAATTGTCTGGCCGATTCCCCTCGCTGCTGGGTTATGTGGCTCAAGTCATCAGTATCCGGTGGCCGCACATAAGTGTCCTGGAAGTTGTCAAGAAATGCATCTTCCAAATCCTCCCAACTGCCGACGGAATCTGCTGGCAAGCTATTCAGCCAATGCCGAGCTGGTCCTTTGAGTTTTATTGGGAGGTACTTGATGGCATGTAGATCGTCACCGCGAGCCATGTGGATATGAAGGAGGAAATCCTCAATCCATACAGCGGGATCTGTTGTGCCGCCATATGATTCGATATTAACGGGTTTAAAACCCTTCAGGAATTCATGATTCATAACTTCATCAGTGAAGCATAAGGGGTGTGCGGCGCCTCTGTGTCGGGCTATATCCCGACGTAGTTCGTATGAGTCTTGTCTACTGTATTCGGCCCGGCCGGATTTACTCTTGGTGTATCCGACGTGACGATCATCGTCCCGTGTGGGCGCACGTGTTCGTGTCCCGTATATTAACCTTGCGATTTTTGCCTTGCTGTCCAAGATGTCTCGCAGGTCCTCTGTGTTGCCCCGGGCCTTAGTATCTTTGACTGAGTGGCGACGGGGTGCGGGCTGAACTTTGGGCTGAAACGCCTCTCTGGCTCGGCCGCGTAGTGGCCGTGTTGGGGATCGTAGCAGAAAACAAAAAAAAATTCCTATGTTTCACCAAGATCAATCTATGGAGTCAACTAGCAACGAGAGGAGAGTGCATCTACATACCCTTGTAGATCGCAAGCGGAAGCGTTCAAGAGAACGAAGATGATGGAGTCGTACTCGCCGTGATCCAAATCACCGATGACCAAGTGCTGAACGGACGGCACCTCCGCGTTCAACACACGTACGGAGCGGATGACGTCTCCTCCTTCTTGATCCAGCAAGGGGGAAGGAGAGGTTGATGAAGATACAACAGCACGACGGCGTGGTGGTGGATGCAGCAGTGAACGCAGCAGGGCTTCGCCGAGCTTCTGCGAGAGGGAGAGGTGTAGCAGGGGAGAGGGAGGCACCAAGGCTTGAGGTATGGCTGCCCTCCCCCCTTTATATAGGCCCCCTAGGGGGTGCGCCGGCCCTAGGAGATGGGATCTCCTAGGGGGGCGGCGGCCAAGGGGTGGAGTACTCCCCAAGGCAAGTGGAGGCGCCCCCTCCCCTAGGGTTCCCAACCCTAGGCGCATGGGGGGCCCGGGGGGGGGGCGCACCAGCCCACTATGGGCTGGTTCCCCTCCCCACTTCAGCCCATGGGGCCCTCCGGGATGGGTGGCCCTACCCGGTGGACCCCCGGGACCCATCCGGTGGTCCCTGTACAATACCGGTGACCCCGAAACTTTCCCGATGGCCGAAACTACACTTCCTATATATAATTCTTCACCTCCGGACAATTCCGGAACTCCTCGTGATGTCCAGGATCTCATCCGGGACTCCGAACAACTTTCGGATTACTGCATACTCATATCTATACAACCCTAGCATCACCGAACCTTAAGTGTGTAGACCCTACGGGTTCGGGAGACAAGCAGACATGACCGAGATGACTCTCTGGTCAATAACCAACAGCAGGATCTGGATACCCATGTTGGCTCCCACATGCTCCTCGATGATCTCATCGGATGAACCACGATGTCGAGGACCTAATCAATCCCGTACTCAATTCCCTTTGTCTATCGGTACGTTACTTGCCCGAGACTCGATCGTCGGTATCCCAATACCTTGTTCACTCTTGTTACCGGCAAGTCACTTTACTCGTACCGTAATGCATGATCCCGTGATCAACCACTTGATCACATTGAGCTCATTATGATGATGCATTACCGAGTGGGCCCAGAGATACCTCTCCGTCATACGGAGTGACAAATCCCAGTCTCGATTTGTGCCAACCCAACAGACACTTTCGAAGATACCTGTAATGTACCTTTATAGTCACCCAGTTACGTTGTGACGTTTGGCACACCCAAGGCACTCCTATGGTATCCGGGAGTTGCACAATCTCATGGTCTAAGGAAATGATACTTGACATCCAGAAAAGCTACAACAAACGAACTACACGATCTTTGTGCTATGCTTAGGTTTGGGTCTTGTCCATCACATCATTCTCCTAATGATGTGATCCCGTTATAAACGACATCCCCATGTCCATAGCCAGGAAACCATGACTATCTGTTGATCAACGAGCTAGTCAACTAGAGGCTCACTAGGGACACATTGTGGTCTATGTATTCACACATGTATTACGATTTCCGGATAATACAATTATAGCATGAATAATAGACAATTATCATGAACAAGGAAATATAATAATCATTTTATTATTGCCTCTAGGGCATATTTTCAACAGTCTCCCACTTGCACTAGAGTCAATCATCTAGTTACATTGTGATGAATCGAACACCCATGGAATTCTGGTGTTGATCATGTTTTGCTCTAGGGAGAGGTTTAGTCAACGGATCTGCTACATTCAGGTCCGTATGTACTTTACAAATCTCTATGTCTCCATTTTGAACACTTCCACGAATGGAGTTGAAGCGACGCTTGATATGCCTGGTCTTCCTGTGAAACCTGGGCTCCTTGGCAAGGGCAATAGCTCCAGTGTTGTCACAGAAGAGAGTCATCGGGCCCGACGCATTGGGTATGACTCCTAGGTCGGTAATGAACTCCTTCACCCAGACTGCTTCGTGTGCTGCCTCCGAGGCTGTCATGTACTCCGCTTCACATGTAGATCCCGCCACAACACTTTGCTTGCAACTGCACCAGCTTACTGCCCCACCATTCAAAATATACATGTATCCGGTTTGTGACTTAGAGTCATCCAGATCTGTGTCGAAGCTAGAATCGACGTAACCCTTTACGACGAGCTCTTCGTCACCTCCATAAACGAGAAACATTTCCTTAGTCCTTTTCAGGTACTTCAGGATATTTTTGACCGTTGTCCAGTGTTCCATGCCGGGATTACTTTGGTACCTTCCTACCAAACTCACGGCAAGGTTTACATCAGGTCTGGTACACAGCATAGCATACATGATAGACCCTATGGCCGAGGCATAGGGGACGACACTCATCTTTTCTCTATCTTCTGCCGTGGTCGGGCATTGAGCCAAGCTCAATCTCGTACCTTGCAATACAGGCAAGAACCCTTTCTTTGACTGATCCATTTTGAACTTCTTCAAAATCTTGTCAAGGTACGTACTCTGTGAAAGACCAATGAGGCATCTCGATCTATCTCTATAGATCTTGATGCCTAATATATAAGCAGCTTCTCCAAGGTCCTTCATTGAAAAACACTTGTTCAAATAGGCCTTTATGCTTTCCAAGAATTCTATATCATTTCCCATCAACAGTATGTCATCCACATACAATATGAGAAATACTACAGAGCTCCCACTCACTTTCTTGTAAATGCAGGCTTCTCCATAAGTCTGCATAAACCCAAACGCTTTGATCATCTCATCAAAGCGAATGTTCCAACTCCGAGATGCTTGCACCAGCCCATAAATTGAGCGTTGGAGCTTGCACACCTTGTCAGCATTCTTAGGATCGACAAAACCTTCTGGCTGCATCATATACAATTCCTCCTTAAGGAAACCATTAAGGAATGCCGTTTTGATGTCCATTTGCCATATCTCATAATCATAGAATGCGGCAATTGCTAACATGATTCGGACGGACTTCAGCTTCACTACGGGTGAGAAAGTCTCATCGTAGTCAACCCCTTGAACTTGTCGATAACCCTTAGCGACAAGCCGAGCTTTATAGATGGTCACATTACCATCCGCGTCTGTCTTCTTCTTAAAGATCCATTTATTTTCTATGGCTCGCCGATCAACGGGCAAGTCAGTCAAAGTCCATACTTCGTTTTCATACATGGATCCTATCTCGGATTTCATGGCTTCCAGCCATTTGTCGGAATCCGGGCCCGCCATCGCTTCTTCATAGTTCGAAGGTTCACCGTTGTCTAACAACATGATTTCCAAGACAGGGTTGCCGTACCACTCTGGTGCGGAACGTGTCCTTGTGGATCTACGAAGTTCAGTAGCAACTTGATTTGAAGTTTCATGATGATCATCAACAACTTCCTCTCTAGTCGGTGCCGGCACCTCAGGAACATTTTCTTGAGCTGCGCCACTTACCGGTTCAAGAGGTAATACTTCATCAAGTTCTACCTTCCTCCCACTTATTTCTTTCGAGAGAAACTCTTTCTCTAGAAAGGACCCATTCTTGGCAACAAAGATCTTGCCTTCGGATCTGAGGTAGAAGGTATACCCAACAGTTTCTTTAGGGTATGCTATGAAGACGCATTTTTCCGACTTGGGTTCGAGCTTTTCAGGTTGAAGTTTCTTGACATAGGCATCGCATCCCCAAACTTTTAGAAATGATAGCTTAGGTTTCTTCCCAAACCATAATTCATACGGTGTCGTCTCAACGGATTTCGACGGAGCCCTATTTAAAGTGAATGCGACAGTCTCTAAAGCATAGCCCCAAAATGATAGCGGTAAATCGGTAAGAGACATCATAGATCGCACCATATCTAATAGAGTGCGATTACGACGTTCGGACACACCATTACGCTGAGGTGTTCCAGGCGGCGTGAGTTGTGAAACTATTCCACATTTTCTTAAGTGTGTGCCAAATTCGTGACTCAAGTATTCTCCCCCACGATCTGATCGCAAGAACTTGATTTTCCTGTCACGTTGATTCTCAACCTCACTCTGAAATTCCTTGAACTTTTCAAAGGTCTCAGACTTGTGTTTCATTAAGTAGACATACCCATATCTACTCAAATCATCAGTGAGGGTGAGAACATAACGATAGCCACCGCGAGCCTCAACACTCATTCGACCGCACACATCAGTATGTATGATTTCCAATAAGTTGGTTGCTCGCTCCATTGTTCCTGAGAACGGAGTCTTGGTCATTTTACCCATGAGGCATGGTTCGCACGTGTCAAATGATTCGTAATCAAGAGACTCTAAAAGTCCATCCGCATGGAGCTTCTTCATGCGTTTGACACCTATGTGACCAAGGCGGCAGTGCCACAAGTATGTGGGACTATCATTATGAACCTTACATCTTTTGGTATTCACACTATGAATATGTGTAGCATTACGCTCGAGATTCATTAAGAATAAACCATTCACCATTGGAGCATGACCATAAAACATATCTCTCATATAAATAGAACAACCATTATTCTCGAATTTAAATGAGTAGCCATCTCGTATTAAACAAGATCCTGATACAATGTTCATGCTCAAAGCTGGCACTAAATAACAATTATTGAGGTTTAAAACTAATACCGTAGGTAAATGTAGAGGTAGCGTGCCGACGGCGATCACATCGACCTTGGAACCATTCCCGACGCGCATCGTCACCTCGTCCTTCGCCAGTCTCCGCTTATTCCGCAGCTCCTGCTTTGAGTTACAAATGTGAGCAACCGCACCGCTATCAAATACCCAGGAGCTACTACGAGTACTGGTAAGGTACACATCAATTACATGTATATCACATATACCTTTTGTGATGCCGGCCTTCTTGTCTGCTAAGTATTTGGGGCAGTTCCGCTTCCAGTGACCACTTCCCTTGCAATAAAAGCACTCAGTCTCGGGCCTGGGTCCATTCTTTGGCTTCTTCTCGGCAGCTTGCTTACTGGGCGCGGCAACTCCCTTGCCGTCCTTCTTGAAGTTCTTCTTACCCTTGCCTTTCTTGAACTTAGTGGTTTTATTCACCATCAACACTTGATGTTCCTTTTTGACTTCTACCTCTGCTGATTTCAGCATTGCAAATACTTCAGGAATGGTATTTTCCATCCCCTGCATATTGAAGTTCATCACAAAGCTCTTGTAGCTTGGTGGAAGCGACTGAAGGATTCTGTCAATGACCGCGTCATCCGGGAGATTAACTCCCAGCTGAGTCAAGCGGTTATGCAACCCAAACATTTTGAGTATGTGCTCACTGACAGAACTATTTTCCTCCATCTTACAGCTGAAGAACTTGTCAGAGACTTCATATCTCTCGACCCGGGCATGAGCTTGGAAAACCATTTTCAGCTCTTCGAACATCTCATATGCTCCGTGTCGCTCAAAACGCTTTTGGAGCCCCGGTTCTAAGCTGTAAAGCATGCCGCACTGAACGAGGGAGTAATCATTAGCACGTGTCTGCCAAGCGTTCATAACGTCTTGGTTCTGTGGGACGGGTGCGTCACCTAGCGGTGCTTCTAGGACATAATCTTTCTTGGCAGCTATGAGGATGATCCTCAGGTTCCGGACCCAGTCCGTATAGTTGCTGCCATCGTCTTTCAGCTTGGTTTTCTCTAGGAACGCGTTGAAGTTGAGGACAACGTTGGCCATTTGATCTACAAGACATATTGTAAAGATTTTAGACTAAGTTCATGATAATTAAGTTCATCTAATCAAATTATTCAATGAACTCCCACTTAGATAGACATCCCTCCAGTCATCTAAGTATAACATGATCTGAGTTGACTAGGCCGTGTCCGATCATCACGTGAGACGGACTAGTCAACATCGGTGAACATCTTCATGTTGATCGTATCTTCTATACGACTCATGCTCGACCTTTCGGTCTTCTGTGTTCCGAGGCCATGTCTGTACATGATAGGCTCGTCAAGTCAACCTAAGTGTATTGCGTGTGTAAATCTGTCTTACACCCGTTGTATGTGAACGTTGGAATCTATCACACCTGATCACCACGTGGTGCTTTGAAACAACAAACTGCCGCAACGGCGCACAGTTAGGGGGAACACTTTATTGAAATTATTATGATGGATCATCTTATTTACTACCATCGTTCTAAGTAAACAAGATGCAAAAACATGATAAACATCACATGCAATCAAATAATAGTGACATGATATGGCCAATATCATATAGCTCCTTTCATCTCCATCTTGGGGCTCCATGATCATCTTGTCACCGGCATGACACCATGATCTCCATCATCATGATCTCCATCATCGTGTCTCCATGAAGTTGCTCGCCAACTATTACTTCTACTACTATGGCTAACGCTTTAGCAATAAAGTAAAGTAATTACATGACGTTTATGTTGACACGCAGGTCATAAATAAATAAAGACAACTCCTATGGCTCCAGCTGGTTGTCATACTCATCGACATGCAAGTCGTGATCCCTATTACAAGAACATGATCAATCTCATACATCACATATATCATTCATCATTCATCACAACTTTTGGCCATATCACATCACAAAACACTTGCTGCAAAAACAAGTTAGATGTCCTCTAATTGTTGTTGCAAGTTTTTACGTGGCTGCTATAGGTTTCTAGCAAGAACGTTTCTTACCTACGCCAAAACCACAACGTGAATTGCCAATTTCTATTTACCCTTCATAAGGACCCTGTTCATCGAATCCGATCCGACTAAAGTGGGAGAGACAGACACCCGCCAGCCACCTTATGCAACTAGTGCATGTCAATCGGTGGAACCTGTCTCACGTAAGCGTACGTGTAAGGTTGGTCCGGGCCGCTTCATCCCACGATGCCACCGAATCAAGATAAGACTAGTAACGACAAGCAAATTGACAATATCGACGCCCACAACTACTTTGTGTTCTACTCGTGCATAGTAACTACGCATAGACCTAGCTCATGATGCCACTGTTGGGGATCGTAGCAGAAAACAAATTTTTTTCCTATGTTTCACCAAGATCAATCTATGGAGTCAACTAGGAACGAGAGGAGAGTGCATCTACATACCCTTGTAGATCGCGAGCGGAAGCGTTCAAGAGAACGGGGATGATGGAGTCGTACTCGCCGTGATCCAAATCACCGATGACCAAGTGCCGAACGGACGACACCTCCGCGTTCAACACACGTACGGAGCGGATGACGTCTCCTCCTTCTTGATCCAGCAAGGGGGAAGGAGAGGTTGATGAAGATCCAGCAGCACGACGGCGTGGTGGTGGATGCAGCAGTGAACGCAGCAGGGCTTCGCCGAGCTTCTGCGAGAGGGAGAGGTGTAGCAGGGGAGAGGGAGGCGCCAAGGCTTGAGGTACGGCTGCCCTCCCTCCTCCCCTTTATATAGGCCCCCTAGGGGGGTGCGCCGGCCCTAGGAGATGGGATCTCCTAGGGGGAGCGGCGGCCAAGGGGTGGAGTACCCCCCAAGGCAAGTGGAGGCGCCCCCTCTCGTAGGGTTCCCAACCCTAGGCGCATGGGGGGCCCAAGGGTGGGGCGCACCAGCCCACTATGGGCTGGTTCCCCTCCCCACTTCAGCCCATGGGGCCCTCCGGGATGGGTGGCCCTACCCGGTGGACCCCCGGGACCCATCTGATGGTCCCGGTACAATACCGGTGACCCCGAAACTTTCCCGATGGCCGAAACTACACTTCCTATATATAATTATTCACCTCCGAACAATTCCGGAACTCTTCGTGACGTCCAGGATCTCATCCGGGACTCCGAACAACTTTCAGATTACTGCATACTCATATATATACAACCCTAGCGTCACCGAACCTTAAGTGTGTAGACCCTACGGGTTCGGGAGACAAGCAGACATGACCGAGACGACTCTCTGGTCAATAACCAACAGCGGGATCTGGATACCCATGTTGGCTCCCACATGCTCCTCGATGATCTCATCGGATGAACCACGATGTCGAGGACCTAATCAATCCCGTACTCAATTCCCTTTGTCAATCGGTACGTTACTTGCCCGAGACTCGATCGTCGGTATCCCAATACCTTGTTCAGTCTCGTTACCGGCAAGTCACTTTACTCGTACCGTAATGCATGATCCCATGATCAACCACTTGATCACATTGAGCTCATTATGATGATGCATTACCGAGTGGGCCCAGAGATACCTCTCCGCCATACGGAGTGACAAATCCCAGTCTCGATTCGTGCCAACCCAACAGACACTTTCGGAGATACCTGTAATGTACCTTTATAGTCACCCAGTTACGTTGTGACGTTTGGCACACCCAAGGCACTCCTACGGTATCCGGGAGTTGCACAATCTCATGGTCTAAGGAAATGATACTTGACATCCAGAAAAGCTACAACAAACGAACTACACGATCTTTGTGCTATGCTTAGGTTTGGGTCTTGTCCATCACATCATTCTCCTAATGATGTGATCCCCTTATCAACGACATCCCCATGTCCATAGCCAGGAAACCATGACTATCTGTTGATCAACGAGCTAGTCAACTAGAGGCTCACTAGGGACACATTGTGGTCTATGTATTCACACATGTATTACAATTTCCGGATAATACAATTATAGCATGAATAATAGACAATTATCATGAACAAGGAAATATAATAATCATTTTATTATTGCCTCTAGGGCATATTTCCAACAAGCCGGTCAGCCGCATCATACACTGGTGAATGAGGCTTCAATGCTTCCTCCTCGAGGTGAGGTAGCAACCTGCGTTTGGGGTAACTCTTGGACGGGTGCTCGAATTCATGCTCCTGGGCCGCAAGGACTTCGGTCCATCTGTCTGCTAGCAAGTCTTGATCAGCTTGAAGCTGTTGCTGTTTCTTCTTTAGGATATTTGCCGTGGCCATAAGCCGGCGCTTGAAGCGCTCTTGCTCGACGGGGTCCTCAGGCACGATGAATTCGTCGTCGCCGAGGCTCACCTCGTCTTCGGAGAGAGGCAGGTAATTGTCCTCCTCTGGTTCTCCATATGCTGCCTGCTCTGGGGGGCTAGCTTGTTCGTCCTCTAGCTCTTCGCCGTGTTGGAGGGGATTGTTGTTGTCTTCGGCGCTATCTGGAGTGTTATTATCTCATGTGCCGGTATCACTGCTCTTACTGTGGCAGGACTTAGAGCGGCTCCGCTGACATCGACACTGGGGTTGCTTCTTGGAGGGGTCATCCTTCGCTTTCTCCTCGCCATTGGCTTCTTTGGAGGTGGCAGTCCAGTGCCTCGAGGGCGGTGGATCCTGTTCGTCTCCAGCTTCGTCGTCCATACCGTTGAAGTCTTCGGAGCCGAAGTCAAGCATGTCGGTTAAGTCGTCGACAGTGGCTACTAAGTGGGTGGTGGGTGGGCAGCGAATTTCTTCATCGTCCACATCCCATTCTAGCCGGACATAGTTCGGCCAAGGTTCTCCTGACAGGGAGAGAGACCTTAATGAATTTAGCACATCTCGAAAAGGTGAGTGCTGAAAGATATCCACGGAGGTGAACTCCATGATCGGCGCCCAGTCGAACTCGATGGGCACGGATACGAGCGGCTCGGAGTCCGTAGCCGAGGATGAATCCAATGGTTCGGCAACACGACTCTTGTAAGGGGTGAAGTTAGTATCCGGCTCTATCGCCGCTAAGAGTGCGACCTCCATGGAGGGGTCCATCCCTCCGCTCTCGGATGGCGCGACTTGCTCTGGATTAAAGGCAGGAATAGCTGCGGATGCGATCTCCCGAACACTGTCTGACGGCAGAGTTACGTCTTGCTCGTCGTGACTACGCGGTGCGTCCGGCATGGGCTTGAATCCTTCGAAGATCAAGTCTCGGCGGATATTGGCCGTGTAGTTCAAGTTTCCAAATCTGACCTGATGGCCAGGGGCGTAGCTCTCAATCTGCTCCAGATGGCCAAGCGAGTTGGCCCGCAGTGCAAAGCCGCCGAATATGAAGATCTGTCCGGGGAGGAAAGCCTCACCCTAGACCGCATCGCTAGCGATGATCCAAGGAGCCATCGAGCCTTATGGTGACAACACAGTGGAACTCTCAATGAAAGCACCAATGTCGGTGTTAAAACCGGCGGATCTCGGGTAGGGGGTCCCGAACTATGCGTCTAAGGCGGATGGTAACAGGAGGCAGGGGACACGATGTTTTACCCAGGTTTGGGCCCTCTCGATGGAGGTAATACCCTACGTCCTGCTTGATTGTTCTTGATGATATGAGTATTACAAGAGTTGATCTACCACGAGATCATAGAGGCTAAACCCTAGAAGCTAGCATATGGTATGATTGTATGTTGTCCTATGGACTAAACCCTCCAGTTTATATAGACACCGGAGGGGGCTAGGGTTACACAAGGTCGGTTACAAAGGAGGAGATATACATATCCGTATTGCCTAGCTTTCCTTCCATGCCAAGTAGAGTCCCATCCGGACACGGGACGAAGTCTTCAATCTTGTATCTTCATAGTCCAACAGTCCGGCCAAAGGATATAGTCCGGCTGTCCGGAGACCCCCTAATCCAGGACTCCCTCAATAACCAAATAAAATTACCATGCTGTTCTAAAGGACTCTCAAAATAATATAAGTGAAGCATGAGAGATCAATAATTTCTATAAAATAAAACCACCACCGTGCTCTAAAAAGATATAAGTGAAGCACTAGAGCAAAGTTATCTAGCCCAAAAGATATAAGTGAAGCACGTAGAGTATTCTAATAAATTCCAATTCATGTGTGTCTCTCCCAAAAGGTGTGTACAGAAAGGATGATTGTGGTAAACTAAAAAGCAAAGACTCAAATCATACAAGACGCTCATCATGTGGTGAAAAAATATAGCTTCAAGTAAAGTTACTGATAGATGAAGACGAAAGAGGGGATGCCTTCCGGGGCATCCCCAAGCTTAGGCTTTTGGTTGTCCTTGAATTTTACCTTGGGGTGCCTTGGGAATCCCCAAGCTTAGGCTCTTGCCACTCCTTGTTCCAAAATCCATCAAATCTTTACCCAAAAACTTGAAAACTTCACAACACAAAACTCAACAGAAAATCTCATGAGCTCCGTTAGTATAAGAAAGCAAACCACCACTTTAAGGTACTGTAATGAACTCATTATTTATTTATATTGGTGTTAAACCTAGTGTATTCCAACTTCTCTATGGTTTATACCCCCCGATACTACCCATAGATTCATCAAAATAAGCAAACAACACACGAAAAACAGAATCTTTCAAAAATAGAATAGTGTGTAGCAATCTGGAGGTTTCGAATACTTATGTAACTCCAAAAATTCTGAAAAATTAGGACGGCCTAAATAATTTGTATAATGATCTACTACAGTTGGAATTGGTATTTTATAGCTCTCTGGTAAAAAACGAAAATTATTCTCGTGAGCGCATGCTTTCTATTTTTTCAGCAAGATCAAACAACAATCACCCAAGAAGATCCTAAAGGCTTTACTTGGCACAAACACTAATTAAAACATAAAAAACACAATCATAAAAGAGACTAGATAAATTATTTATTACTAAACATGAAAAAAGTAAAGAACGAAAATAAAATTGGGTTGCCTCCCAACAAGCGCTTTTCTTTAAAGCCTTTTAGCTAGGCATTGATAATTTTAATGATGCCACTACAAAAAAATACACTTCCGTGATGATACGTGTTTGTCACAGTAGGTCGCGTTTTTTGTCATGCATGTACATCCATGACAAATTTATGACAGAATCAAGATAGTCATACCTGTGCTATCATAGAAGTGTTCCATGACATTACCAAAATTATCATCATGAAAGTGTCCACTTCCATGACGATAAATCGCGCGTCATAGAAGTGCTTTCGTCAAGGGTGACCGACACGTGGCATCCATCGTAACGGAACGCCGTTAAGCTATCGGGTCGGGTTTTGGATCCGATAACCCGTTAACAACCCTGACCAATGGGGATTTTCCACGTGTAAAATCATCATTGGCTGGAGGAAACACGTGTCGGCTCATCGTTGGGACAGATGTCATCCACTCATTGGACAGAAGGCGCCTATGATACGTCGACACGTGGCACGGCCCAACAGAGGCCCATTCCTGTGAAAAGGCCGACCCGTTTGACTTGGTCAAAAGGTGGCGGCCCGGCCCATGTAAAGCATGTTAACGGCATGTTCGCATATAGCCCATTTACAACCCGTTAACCCAAGGCCCGTTACGCCCTATCTGAATTAGGCCCAGTAGCGTCATTTAGGCCACCCAATATGATTCCAGCCCATTTTCACTTCTGGCCCATGTATGGCCCATGACGTCTTTTGGCCCATATGAGGCACTATGTAACTCTTGGCCTATTAACGGCCCGTGGTGAAACTGGCCCGTAATGAACAGTGTATCACTTTACACCCATTAACGGCCCATGGTGAAACTGGTCCGTAATGAACAGTGTATCACTTTATACCCATTAATGGCCCGTTTCCAGCCCATGTTATCTTTCGGCCTTCTCAGAGCCCATTTATTCTTGTGCTCATTTCCAGCATTCGTTTACTTACGGCCCGTTACTGTCATTTTCTGCTTGTGGGCCAAATTCAGCCCGTGGTTACAGTCGACCCGTTTGTGGTCCGTTAATATGTTGGGCCGTTTTCATAGCGTCATCAAATACGACCTATTAACAATGGACCGTTATGGTTGGCCCATGAACGGACGATTCCAACTCTAGCCCATTTATGGCCATAATGCGGTATGTTTGGCCCATGTTTGGCCAATCGATCATACGACCCGTATAAGGCCCATTGATGATACGGCCCGCAGAAGGCCCATTGTTTCTACGGCCCGTAGAAGGCACATTGTTTCTCCGGCCCGTAGAAGGCCCATTGTTTCTACGGCCAGTAGGAAGCCCAGTGTCACTACAGTAAATATTAGCCCATGGTTATTGTGGCCTAGTTTTAAAAAGTAGGTTATTGCAGCCACTAGCTAACCGCGGAAAAAGAACTGCAATGACTACAAGCAAACAAATAAACAAGACAACAAGGAAATAAATAAGCAAGCAGCTAACGCTAGGCTATCACGGCTATTACACATATTACATCCACTGGGCATCAAAGTTCGCCACCAGTGCAAATATAGGGAACAAAGCAGAATATCATATACACTGGTTGTCAAAGTTGGCGACCAGCGCAAATAAACGCCACAGCAAAACAAATACAGAACTGAAACCACTTCAGAAGATCTCAAGAAACAATATTCTGGGTACCCATAATGCTGGCAAGATGCTTAGCAAGCTTATTAACTTTCTCTTGTTTGGCGCTTAAATCCTCCAGCGCTTGCTGTTGCACCAGAAAATATGCATCTGAATTCTGCAGGGACTTCCTCAGTCCTTCAGCTTCCTGTCACAGCACATCTGATCGATGTCTTTCAACTTGAAGTTGAGACTCAAGAAGACGAACTGATTCAGGCAGCGAGTTCAAAGAGCTTGTGCCAACAGTAGTGGCCAGTAACTCGAACACTACATCAAGACATGACTTTTGGGTTCCCTCACTGTCGTCAAGATAGTTTTTATCAGCTTTCTTGGAGACCAATAGGGATGTCTCACTATCTTGAACCTTATCTGCATTACTTCCTTTACCATTGGATAACGCGGTACTGTTCTCCAATATTTTGTCCGCATTCTAAAAGAGAAACAAGCAGACACATCACATGTTTACCATGTTGTATATGAAACTCATTTTGGTAAATGAGTTCAGTAGTAAAGTGGACAGGATAACAGCATGAAACAAACATATATCTATGTACCATGGTCACTTTATGGTCTATATCATTCTAGTTTTTGTTGCCAAATCAAGAGAGACACAATTCAAATAATGTTTGTTCAAGACAAAGCAGAATAGACAAAATATAAGTGTGGGTAACTATAGAGCAATAACAACACTTGTAATGTGCATGACATGAGAACATAACTGTTTATTCAATTGAAACTGAAATCAACATAGAGGAGGTTACAACAGAAACCAGTTAAAGAAATAGGTTTAAAACATACCTGTTGCACCATTGGAGTTTCAGTTCCATCCTTCAAATTTGAAAATAGTTAGTGTGAGTAAATATAGTAATGCAAGAGCAAAGGAGTATGAACCATAGCTATAGAACCTGACCTGAGAACAAACCTTCTTCTCCTTTAAGCGTTGAGTTGGGATTCGGAGTGGTGGTCCTCGTGCTTTGGGCACTAAAGTTCCCTTACTAACTGCTCGTGTTTGGGTGCTCTGTGGTGGAGACGGTGCTGTGTCAACTGGAACTGGGTTACTATCTGCCGGGGTTGGGGTTAGAAGGGGTGTAGCTGGTTCTCTGTCCAACTAGGTAGGGGTACAATCTGCGAGAGTCTGGGTTATGTGTGGTGGATATGGTCCTTGGGCAAGTACAACCGTGGTTCTATCTGCATCAACTGGTAGCACTATCTTTTCTGAAGACCATGTTGTTACTCCCTTAGATACTGCCATCACGCTCTCCAATTCAAATGGCTAATAAACAAGAAAAGTAATTGAAAGTATAGACATTGTATGATAGATAGGTGCAATGGATAGTGGGGAATAAAAGAGGGCATGCAATAATTCATATTTATGTTGTCTAACCAAACAGGATAGCATGACACAATTTCACATATATGATGGCTAACTAAACAGGATAGCATGACACAATTTCACATTATGATGGCTAACTAAAAAAGATGGAAAGACATAGTTCAAAATATGAGACTATGTAAACAGGATGACATGACATAACTATATAATGTGTTTATTAAATAGGTTGGCATACCATAATTCACATACATTCACGGATAGAATGCCATAATTCAAAATATGATGACTGTAAACACTAAATAGGATGAGATGATATAACTATATGATGTCTTTATTAAATGGGTTGCCATGCCATAATTCAGATGGATGATGTGTATGTACTATGTAAACATGATGGCATGATATAATTCAAATATATGATTTATATAGTAAGCAAGTAAGCAGATGGCAATCCATATATGATGTAAAAACTAAGCAATGCAAGACAACATGCATGACATGGGTAATATAACCCTGCCAAGTCTGAGCATAGACCTCAGGGGGGAAATAGGACTGGTCATCAGTCTCTGAATCCTCCTCTAAGGAGCTCTCTGTAACCAGCAAGATGTCTGCTTCAGCAGGTAGCATTGTCTGCTCTGAATACCTTGTTTTCACTCCAGATACATCCATCACCGCTTCAAATGGCTGATGCACATGAAGAGTAGTTGAATATACAAACGTTGTCGACAAATGGAACATGTAATACAAAAAAATGATAGCATGATATAATTCACATACATGATGATTGGCTAAACAGCATGGCATTGCATAATTCACATATATAATGCCTTTGCAACAAGATAGCATTGTATAATTCACATATATAATGTCTTGCAACAAGATGGCAATGCACAATTCACATATATGGTAATTAGACACTGAACAAGTGGCATTCACACAAAGCATGTCTAAACTAATCAAATGACATAGCAATGCGAGACACCATACGCACGATATGAGCAACATAACCCTACCAAGTTAGAGCATACACCTCAGGGGGGGGAATAGGACTGGTCATCTGTCTCTGAATCCTCCTCTGAGGAGCTATCCGTAACCAGCGAGATATGCGCTTCGTCAGATAGCATGGTCTTCTCTAAAGACCTTGTTTTCACTCCAGAATTTGCCATCACCGTGTCAAATGGCTGATGCACACGAAGACCAGTTGAATGTACTAACATTGTTGACAAATGTAATATGTAACGAAAAAAAAGGATGGCCTGATATAATTTACATATAAGATGACTGGCTAAGCAGGATGGCATTGCAAAATTCACATATATGATGCCTGGCTAAACAAGATGGCATTGCATAATTCACATAAACGATGAATAAACTAAACAGATGGTATTCGCACAAAGGATGTCTAAACTAAGCAGATGACATATTTGATGTATAAAGTAAGCAATGCAAGACACCATATGCATGATATAACCAACATCAGCATGCCAAGTTAGAGCGAAGACCTCAGGGGGGTAAATAGGAGTTGTCTTCTCCTTCTGAATCCCCCTCAGAACAGATATCTTCCTCTCGATTACAATCCGAAATGCGTGGAGGGGGGCTGCCTTTGCGCCTACCATGGAGCGACGTCTGCATGAAATTTTATTGCCATGCAAGGCTCGTCTCTTTTGCTCTACATGTTCAGTTCCATTGTTTACAATAACTGTCATGCATAGGAATAAAACATAGTGAGATTATGTAAGGAGTGCATGCAGAAATCCAGAGTGATGGTAGCAACCTATGGATAGACCCAAAACCAATAATAGCAGGCAGATAATGGCCTCAGTTAAAAAATACAGATAATGGCTTCTTTACTGTTTGTTTCCCACCCAACATGAAACTCATAGTAGACACCGGAGATTAACTAGATAGTAGATAGATACTATTGATAGCGGCCCCGATATACCCCACAAACATTTAAAACTCAAGTTTGACCATTAGTTTGGAGCTGACTCAGAGTCTAATCGGTGAACAGGACGATAAAGTAGCATGTAATATTAAGCGATGCATAACGTAAGCAGACACGAAAGAGTGCGACCTCTCTTGCGGACCCGTGTAGTCCTCGAGGTCATCTGTTCGGTTGATGATGGTAATGTAGTTTTCATGGCTGTGAGCGGCAGGGAAGAAGATCTGAGGCGGCGGAAGACAGTCTAGAGGCCGGATCCCTACTGTGCTGGACCCTTCTGTCGTTGGAGCAGCTGAGCTGGGGTGGACGACGGCGCAGCAGGAGCGGGACAAACCATGCAAGGTTTTCTTTGACAACTATCTGTAAGAGAAGTAATTCTGTAAGGGCTCGTTTGAATTGGAGGATTTCAACAATGCAAGGATAGGAAATAGACAGGAATAGGATAGGAATGCATGTGCAAAACAGAGAATTTAAAAACACATGATTTTTGCCAATCTGGGTGTTTGATTCACAACAATTGGAAGATCACAGGATGCAAAGAAGCATGGTGAGATTAAGTCAAACCACAAGAAAATGTACGGTTATAATGCTATTATGCTACTATCTCTTAGTCTTGTGCTTCATGAATAGGAATTTGAAAATGAGGACAAGTGAAAATTAAAATTCCTACGTTTTTTCTTTCAAGGAGACACTAAAGGAACAAATCTGTGTGCTCAGTGGAAAATATATATAACATGTAGAGTAAAAAAGAGATCCAACAAGTGTACAACCTCTTTGGCGAAGCCATGTCGATCTCAGCGTGATTGGGTCGGCCGGTGAGGATGCTCCGGCTGACTTTGCTATCGGAGGAGGGGAAGAAGATCTTAGGCGTCTGGAGATGGAGCCCGAGGTACTGCTCTGCTGTGATGGAGGGTTTCGTCGTTGGAGCAGCTCCGGTGAGTTGTACGACGCCGAGGCTGAAGCAGGACAAGAGAGACAATGAACAACATTAACCTGAGTGGAATTCTAATAGCATCTCCAATACATGACGTAAAATACATAACCACAAAGTGCTAGATGTAAAATACATCAGCCGCTCATCTCTGAACTTAACTGTCGAAACTGAACTTAACTGTCGAAACTGAATTTTGCTGTCGAAACTGAACGCACTAGCAAGGTGAGGCTACACGTCGGTCAACTGACTTTTTCATCTCTAGTCAGTCGATTTTGTAGCCGTTGGATACGAAATCAAGGGCCCGCGGTTCATCTTCAACCTCCACCCCCCTGAGCCGCCAGCCACCACCGACCAAACAACAGCCCCCCGCCACCCGTGGCCGACGGTGCGCCGCCCCACCCGCCCCAAAAACACTCCCCACTGCCGGTCCTCCGTAGCCCCGGCCATCCCTCTAGGCCCCCTCGTGCCAAGCTTTTTCTCCGGCGATCCCCAGGCTACCGCTCTGCCAACGCCCCGCCACCGTCGGTGACCACTGCCCCCATCCTGAACCCTAAGATAGATAGTGGGGTACCTCTCCGGCGAGCCCCCTCCCCGCTGCGGCTGGTTCTTCCTTCACCCCGGCGAGCCCCCCCTGAAAATTGACTGACCCAAAAGTCAATTCAGTCGACTGAAGTGTAGCTAAATCGGAGCAGCATCGCAAGCAAGAGCAAGAGCGAGAGCAGCAGCGCGAGCAAGAGCAATAGCAAGAGCAGACCAGGCAGGGGACCGAGAGCAAGAGCAGAGCAGCAGCGCGAGCGAGAGCTAAAGCAGCAGCAGCTCCTACTGATGTGGACGTCACCGCCGAGGGAGCGACGCCGTGGAGGAAGTGGCCGGCGACGCCGCCGTGGATGGATCCGCGCCGTGTCGGCTCGGGACCGAGCGCCGGCAGCACCGTGAGATCGAATCAAGAAGAAAATGCGGTGATTAGTGTACAACCTCTTTGGTGGCTCCGATTAGGCCGCAGCTTCATCCGAGGAAATGGTGATGATGATGCTCTTCCGGTGGTGCAGGTGAAGACGGCGGTGTGGGAATGGAGGTGGCGCGAAAGACGAGGGGAACGTCGGGGTAGCTCCTTGGAGGTGGAGGATGGGGTGGCTGAACCGGAGGGACGATGAGATCGACGGCGGATCCTCATCTGGTACAGTGGATGAGGGACGTCGAGGTGTTGCTGTGGATGACATCGTCGGGGAAGAGGCTCCGGCTGGGTGGCGGACAGAGCAGGGTGTGGGGTTTCGTCGCGGGTTTTCACGGCCTCTATGTATGAATGGGTGGGCGGATGGGATGGCAGTTGGGAACCATGGCTTAGAGA
The DNA here is from genome assembly GCF_003073215.2 of Triticum urartu. NCBI lineage: Eukaryota > Viridiplantae > Streptophyta > Magnoliopsida > Poales > Poaceae > Triticum > Triticum urartu. The sequence goes on along the minus strand of NC_053022.1, from coordinate 524,751,740 downwards.
CACGCTTGTCCGAAATGTGGGGTAAGTTACAAAAGTACCCCCACTGATTTGAGGCGGTTCTTTCGGTTCAGGGGTACCACGGGCATTTCGCGTGTCGGGATTTCACAGGAGGTGGGATTTTTCGCGCGTGTTGTAATTTTGGAATAGCAAGGCGCGGGTTGAGATGGAGGGAGTTTTCAGAGCACAACGAGACAAAGATATATCTTAAATATTTCGGGCTAACAAGGCGCGGGTTGAAATTTCCGGACAAGCCTAACATGTACTGTACCAAAGCAATGCGCACTACAAATTTCATTCAAAACTTTGAATTCATGTTATGTTCAACTAAAATATTTCGCTACGTGTATAATGCATGCAACCTACTACTCAAATGAACGTTTTAGTGCATTCCAAATGTATATACTACCGCTTCAATATGAACTAAATTTGAATTCGTTTCTCTATTTGAATAAGATCTACAGTAATGATTGTTGTGAAGTCAAAGCATTTGAATTCATTTATCTATTTTAATAAGATCTACAATCATCATTATTGTCAAGTTAAACCATCGTTTGTGTATTATCTTCACAGCACACCACATGATTAGTCTCGAGTTACATATGAACTATGTGTACTATATGAACTCGAACTAGATTTTTTGAATCCACTTTATTTTGGTTTCAAGTCACATTACATTTCTAGCTCTAGCTAGATCTTCATAATCTAAACCATGTCTCATATGTATAATGTGTTTATCACATTATGTATGGTGCCCCGCCCCCTATGCCTACAAGTATTTAGATGCGAGTTGCAAACACCACACATTACCAAAAATTCAAATAAAATGTGAGAATGTTCGATATATAATATTGTTTAGATTGTTCGATATTTAGTTGTAAGCTGCAAACACCACACATTATCACAAATTCAAATAAAATGTGAGATTGTTTGATGTATAGTATGGTTTAGATTGTTCGGCATTTAGCTGTGAGTTGCAAACGCCATGCATTATCACATTATGGTATAACATGTGCACAGCATGTGTATCACCGCTATATTCATGCATGCAATGTTTAAAACACTATGATCTCCTATTCAAATATATGAATCCGCTTTCATATCAAATTATGATCTTTGTTAGTCTCTTACACCCACACAATCCTCTAACCTTTGTAGCTACCACTAACTTTCTCTCATGCATGCACACGCCCTCCTCGCCCTCCCCCTCCCTCGACATTCTATACACCGGGCACAATCATTTTTTTCTTTAGGTCGTTGTCCCAGAGTCTCCACAACTCCTTTCCGACACACACCGATCGATAAACCTCTCCAGCGATGCCTGCCTACAACATACACACACACCTTCAATCTCCTCCTTTATGTGTCCTTGCCTCGTGTCTCTCATACGGTCAGACACACGTGTAAACTCTCGCCCCTCTTTTCATCGATCTCACAACTGCACACTCCTCCCCGTATCTAGTTAGTAGTTGGGCCTCTCGCACCACCTCCTAGCTCCATTCTCTCTGTCTATCCATCTCGCTGGGCCTTATTTGCCTCTAACAAATGGACGTACACCGACCGGTCTCTCGCTATACATATAGCTAGCTAGGTCCTTATAACTCGTTTTTACCCACACGTCAATCGATCTACCTCATTAGTTGTGTCTCTCCCTTCCTTCGACAAACAACAATTGATCTACCAATCTAGTTAGGTTTGCTTACCAAACACATGGTTCCCCTTCATCATCCATGGATGCGTCCCGACAGATCTATCACACACAGGCACACACAGAAACACATCCCCACTCTTATTGATAACATTGCAGTTCCACCCTCAGTTTGTCTAGTAGGCCTCTCCCACCATCTTCGAGAAGCAACTCCATCACCCATCCAGCACTCTACCCCTCTCCCTCCCTCTCCCTCCCTCTCTCTCTCCTCTCTCTCTCTGTCCCATCATATTTCCCGTCCTTCAGTTATGTATGGATGTCAACCGATCTCCCTCAAGACATAGCTGGGTCTCTCCTTCTCAACACATATACGAGTCGTTCTACCTATATAGTTAGGCCTCTGCCTACCCCTGCCCCCCCCCCCCCCCCCCCCCACACACCGATACATCAAGTGCTCTAGTCATGTCTGCCTGCCACACACAAACTTGACATGTGCCCTCTAACATTCCGGTAGGCCAGTCGCCCTATATCTTTGACTTGCACACACACACAATTTCGATGGCTCTCTTCATCGATCTCGCACCCACCCACTTGATCCTCTCTTCGACTCTATCGATAGCTATGACCCCTCCCTCTCTTCTCGTGGATTGCCCGACCCTCCATGTATGATATGGATAGGCCTCCATTTCACACACATTGCATGCAAAATTTTGTTTGAGATGTCATCGACACATATCCCCACAAATAATTTACGAAATCAACCCCCACCCCACCCCCACCCCAAAACAAAAAACACTCACGAACGCGGTTTGTATCTCTCTCACACACCCACGTAGGTGGGGGACGTGCACGAAGAGAAGAGGTGCATGCACGGCGCACGTACTCCCATCTCTTTCCCAACCACACCCGCGCGGGTACACTGTGGAGCTCATTTATGTACGAAAAAGGCAGCCCATGTGGTAATTTGGCACGTGTACTGGTTTTCCACTTGGTGGAGGGAGGATCGTCTACCATGGGTGAACAAACAAATTGCGACTTGACGTGTTATGTTAAAAAAAGAGGCAAACCATGTGGGGCCTACCTTAGAGGCAAGGCTCTATACACTGGAGTACTTTTGATGTGTCCCGTCAACTCGCAGAACAAGGAGAAGCTTGCTTAGTACGCCGTCTCCCCCATTCCTAAATATAAGTCTTTGTAGAGATTTCACCATGAACCACATGCGGATGTATATAGATGCATTTTAAGTGTAGATTCATTCATTTTGTTCCGTATGTAGTGGAATCTCTACAAAGACTTATCTACTAGTAATAGCTAGTCCCCACTACTAGGAATTCTCTATTCTCTCCTTGAGCCACATCATCAAAAATTATGTAGCCGTTAGATGAAGTAAATCAGTCCATAATAGTCGTCTGATCTAGACGTTGAGAGGCTCCGCACTAAGCCACATGCAAGCATGCAGAAATACCGTGGCACATGCATGTGAGTGGGTTTTAAATCACATCAACATGTCTGCATGCAAGCATGCACTAGTAGCATTCATGTAAGTGAGCTTTTAAGTCCCATTAACATGTCAAAAAGAAAAATATAATCCCATTATGCAGTAGGAGTTGGCTGATCTTTTTTCCTTACGTGGGATGATCTAAATGATGATGGGAGTTTATTTAGTTTGGCTACCACATTTGTCATGCGGTTATAGCGTTTTTTTAGTTCTATGAAATCGATAATTTTGCGCAGAGAGATATACCGCTGTTCCATGGCAACGCACGGGGACTCATCTAGTAATATTTAGGAACGGAGGGAGTACTATGTAAAGAGTTAGGTGTCACACGGTGATAGTGTGAGGTGGGCCATGTAATCACTGAGCCTGCGTGTTTTCACTGCTATTGCACGCCTCCGCTGTAAGAATGGAGAAAATTGTAATCTAGTAGTAGTACCTCCTTTTGCCGAAAGCGTGGGACATCCAGCAGTCCTACCACCTCACTAATAAAGACCAATGAGCCATCAAATCACATAGACCCAGTAGTAAGTTGGACGGACGAAGCAACCATCACTCTTGCGCTAGTGAGAGGTCGCGTCCGCTCTGCCCGGGCATGAATGCGGCACCGATTCTTTGGAGCGACGCTGACCATTTCAGGCAAGAAGCGCGCGTGGGCGATGGAGGGGCTTTGGGTGGGCCAGGCTGGTCAGGAGCGGGCGTGGCAGCTGTCCGCATGTCCCTACCGGACACGCTCAGAAACGAGAGGATGCACCGACTCTCGCGGCTAAAATCATACACTACACAACATCTCTCTGTAGGAGTAGGTCGATCTGTCGCTCTCTCTAACACACACATGATGTTAAACACACACACACACACGCACCTTGGTCCCATTGCACCTTCTAACATGACTTATTACACCTAGACAGAGGGAGTAGTAAGTATACGAGATACGGTGGCACACTGACTTAAGTCAAATACAAGTGCCCAAAATTTGTGTGCATGTTATAATAAGGATTCACTTAAAATAGTATGTGAGCGAACAGAGGGATCAATTGGACAGTGTTCCCGAGCAGTAGCGAGATGTGTGAGGTAAGATACACCGCTGGCGCTTTTAATTTTTCTTATTAATTTGTTTGTTTCACCCTCTGACTGGTGGGACCCAACGTACTACGTGGAGAGAGGTAAGGTGACTAAGGCTGCATTATTTCTGCACCACTGTGGATAGTCTTACCACCAAAGCCACATGACACGATTATGATTGAAATCCCAATGACTTCCACACACAAAAAAAACACGACATGCTTGTCACACGAATGCAAGAATGTATAAAAGGTTATTTCCCTCTCGTTGAACATAACGGGAGGGTTGTGTAGCTGGTTAGCCTGTTCGCTCATCAAACTTGAGGTCTCGGGTTCGATAACTACACTTGAGCATAATTTGTGCCAGGAGGATTCTTTGACTGGTCAAAATGTTTTCTAGGGTTTGCACGCTTCACACTCTCTCTCTAGTATATATATACACGTTGGAGCCTCAGCGCTTGTAGTTGCTCTCTTCACACGCCTCTCTCTCCCCTCAGTGCTGCTCAATAAGCCGGCATGATTCGTCCGCCGGGAAGGGAAGGAGGCTTAACACTATCTCCGTCGACGAGGGACTACCGACGCAGCTGTTCATTTTCCACCCAGCGGCGGCGTGGGAGGGCCTCCGACCCCTTCTTCTTCGCCGTCGTCCCGTCGCCCACCGAACCACGCCCCAAGAACCTTAAGGTATAATTTACTTACTCCACATGCATTACTCTAGCTGCATGTATACCATGAATCTAGGACGTGGTTCAAAGAGGAAAGAAGTGGGAAAAGTTGTATATAGCATGAATCTAGGACGTGGTTCAAAGAGGAAATGAAGGGGGAAAGTTGTATATCATGAATCTAGGACGTGGTTCAAAGAGGAAAGGAATGGGGGAAAGTAGTGGGGAAAGTTGTATCGCATAAATCTAGGACGTGGTTCAAAGAGGAAAGGAAGGGGCGAAAGTACTAGTTCAAAAAGGAAAGGAAGGGACAAGGCTGTAGAGTTTGAGCAGGACTAGATTTGCTGCGCTCACATAGGGAAAGGTGTCTAAAGATAACAAAACTAGGACCAACACATATGCTCCTTGGTTGTTTGTTCTTTGTTGCAACAGACTATGCATGACCACAGTACATCGGTAGATGCACATGGTGCTGGTGCGTCCACTGTCCCGTGCAACTCATTAGCTGTTGTTAATCTAAGGCCCTGTTTGGTTAAAAACTCCCTAGTCCCTACCTTCTTGGTTCCAGGGACTAAACATGGTCTAGAGGTTATTAAATGACATGCTAAAAGACCATGTTACCCCTAGTAATGAATAGAGACAAGGTGCGATGCGTGGCAGGGGCAACTGTTGGAAAAAGTCCCAAAAAGACTCCATCGGGGTCTTCTTTCTTTAGTCCCAAATGCCCACTTTTAGTCCCAAAAAGTCCCTTCTGTTTGGTTTAGATGGGACTGACACGGAGTTTTTTAGTCCCTACACCAAAATGTCCCTGTAAACAAACACCCTCTAATAATGCCGCTGGAAAATTGATGCAATGCCACAGTTAAAAGCAAATTACATGTTTAACGAATTTTATTGTTAATATAATCTCTATGTTAATATTAATCAATGCCACCGTTTGAGAAATGCTACTGTCTTGCTTTCTTTCCCATTTAGATAAGGTAGATGCTTCTTTTTCTTGGCTTCTGTTTCATCCATCGTTATTGACCACTGATTGTTTCCTTTGCACCTCTGTGTAAACAGGGTTATCTACTTCACCTCGTTGCCATTGTGACCTTTTGTTGCACTGCACAAAACACTTTTGTTTTAAGAGTGTTTTGTGCAGTTCAACCAAAATGTCACACTGACAATGTTGCTTGATTGCTTGATCTTAGTGGAACTGCACAAGAGGAGATCTTACTTCCTATCCGTTAAGGCGAATTTGGTTAAGATCTTCTTCTTGTGAGTTGTTTGAATTCCGCATCATGAGAGGTCAGTACTAGCCTTCTTTCACATGATTCTGCAGTGTGCTTTCATATGTTGTGCTACTTGTACGATAATGTTGCTTGATTTTAGTGAACTGCATAAATGGAGACAAGACTTCCAATCTGTATGTGCACCATAATATCCCATTGAGGTAAGATAAGGATATTTCACAACTATTGGCCTGTATTTTGCCACTTTCATTGAAAAATTAAGTTTAGTACTATACTTGTGCTCCCTAATTGACATGCCAAATCTTACATTGAAGGCGAAGCTTGTCTGTTATTGAACCAAGTGATGAAGGGGAAGAACAAGCGGAGGAAAAACAAAAATCAACTCCCGGTGCTGTAATGAAGCACTGGAACTGTGATGACACAAGTAATGATATAATTTTGCATCTTAATTTATTGCTATGGCTGGAACGAGCAATTGTTTTGCCACTGATTTGATGCCACTCTTAATGTAATATGTAATTATCTCAACTTGTGCAAACAGGGATCTTCTTTGAAGATACCATATATTTTAGTGGAACTGCACAAGAAGATGTTGGAAACATTAAACTAATCGAGGAGTATATAGTAAGCATGGCCACCACCGTAGATAGCAACAGATGGTTCCGGAGAAGTGCTTCATCTGTATGCTCTACACAATAAGCCTCCTGACAAAGGTTGGTACTCGCTTATTGATTTCATCCATATGATTGAGCTTTGTCATCTCTATTGGTGTT